>NC_141818.1:49478757-49501257 GCF_982586985.1 Callionymus lyra | reverse complement strand
CTGCTGCGTAGAATCTGCAAGAGCCAGGTTTAGTGTCGACAACGACACACAACAGTACACAACAGTACACACACACACAAGTCATGTGACTCTTACACTGCTTGTGGCTCCTTGAACTTCCCGACCTGCTGGATATGATACATGAGGTCTCCTCCGTTCACGTACTCCATCACGAAGTACAGGCGGTCCTGCAGCGACACACAACTGTGTCTTCACTACATCCATGTACACAACAACACAACTTATGGAATCATTAACAATAATAATGAAAGAAATGAATACTTGATGAACGCATTCTTATTGTTAACGTGTCCATGTGTTAGTTTTGTCTTTCACAACAAAGTTGTGTTCATGTTTCCTCCTAAAGGTTCGTGTGTGAGTGATGCTCTGAATAAAGTGTGTGTCCGTGAACATCGACCTGAGCTACACAACTGTACACACCACAGTCTGGAAGCAGGAGTGCAGCTGTGTGAGGAAGGGAGGTTTGCTCTGCTGGGCCAGAACTCTCTTCTCCACCATAGTGCACTCAACGTCGTCGTCCTGGATCACCACGTCCTTCTTCAGGATCTTGATGGCGTAGAGTTCCTCGCTCGCCTTCCTCTCCGCCAGCATCACCTGCACAGGAGCATCAGGAGTACAGAGAGTAGTACAAGTACTAGTACAAGTGGAAGTTACATGAGGAGTACAAAGAGTAGTACAAGTGGAAGTAACATGAGGAGTACAAAGAGTAGTACAAGTCGAAGTAACATGAGGAGTACAAAGAGTAGTACAAGTGGAAGTAACATGAGGAGTACAAGTAGTAGTACAAGTGGAAGTAACATGAGGAGTACAAGTAGTAGTACAAGTGGAAGTAACATGAGGAGTACAAGTAGTAGTACAAGTGGAAGTAACATGAGGAGTACAAGTACTAGTACAAGTGGAAGTTACATGAGGAGTACAAAGAGTAGTACAGGTGGAAGTAACATGAGGAGTACAAAGAGTAGTACAAGTGGAAGTAACACGAGGAGTACAAGTAGTAGTACAAGTGGAAGTAACATGAGGAGTACAAGTAATAGTACAAGTGGAAGTAACATGAGGAGTACAAGTAGTAGTACAAGTGGAAGTTACATGAGTAGTACAAGTAGTAGTACAAGTGGAAGTAACATGAGGAGTACAAAGAGTAGTACAAGTACTAGTACAGGTGGAAGTAACATGAGGAGTACAAAGAGTAGTACAAGTACTAGTACAGGTGGAAGTAACATGAGGAGTACAAAGAGTAGTACAAGTGGAAGTAACACGAGGAGTACAAGTAGTAGTACAAGTGGAAGTAACATGAGGAGTACAAGTAGTAGTACAGGTGGAAGTAACATGAGGAGTACAAGTAGTAGTACAAGTGGAGGTAACATGAGGAGTACAAGTAGTAGTACAAGTGGAAGTAACATGAGGAGTACAAGTAGTAGTACAAGTGGAAGTAACATGAGGAGTACAAGTAGTAGTACAAGTGGAAGTAACATGAGGAGTACAAGTAGTAGTACAAGTGGAAGTAACATGAGGAGTACAAGTAGTAGTACAAGTGGAAGTTACATGAGTAGTACAAGTAGTAGTACAAGTGGAAGTAACATGAGGAGTACAAAGAGTAGTACAAGAACTAGTACAGGTGGAAGTAACATGAGGAGTACAAGTAGTAGTACAAGTGGAAGTTACATGAGTAGTACAAGTAGTAGTACAAGTGGAAGTAACATGAGGAGTACAAAGAGTAGTACAAGTACTAGTACAGGTGGAAGTAACATGAGGAGTACAAAGAGTAGTACAAGTGGAAGTAACACGAGGAGTACAAGTAGTAGTACAAGTGGAAGTAACATGAGGAGTACAAGTAGTAGTACAAGTGGAAGTAACATGAGGAGTACAAAGAGTAGTACAAGTGGAAGTAACACGAGGAGTACAAGTAGTAGTACAAGTGGAAGTAACATGAGGAGTACAAGTAGTAGTACAAGTGGAAGTAACATGAGGAGTACAAGTAGTAGTACAAGTGGAAGTAACATGAGGAGTACAAGTAGTAGTACAAGTGGAAGTAACATGAGGAGTACAAGTAGTAGTACAAGTGGAAGTAACATGAGGAGTACAAGTAGTAGTACAAGTGGAAGTAACATGAGGAGTACAAGTAGTAGTACAAGTGGAAGTTACATGAGTAGTACAAGTAGTAGTACAAGTGGAAGTAACATGAGGAGTACAAAGAGTAGTACACGTACTAGTACAGGTGGAAGTAACATGAGGAGTACAAAGAGTAGTACAAGTGGAAGTAACACGAGGAGTACAAGTAGTAGTACAAGTGGAAGTAACATGAGGAGTACAAGTAGTAGTACAAGTGGAAGTAACATGAGGAGTACAAGTAGTAGTACAAGTGGAAGTAACATGAGGAGTACAAGTAGTAGTACAAGTGGAAGTAACATGAGGAGTACAAGTAGTAGTACAAGTGGAAGTAACATGAGGAGTACAAGTAGTAGTACAAGTGGAAGTTACATGAGTAGTACAAGTAGTAGTACAAGTGGAAGTAACATGAGGAGTACAAAGAGTAGTACAAGTACTAGTACAGGTGGAAGTAACATGAGGAGTACAAAGAGTAGTACAAGTGGAAGTAACACGAGGAGTACAAGTAGTAGTACAAGTGGAAGTAACATTAGGAGTACAAGTAGTAGTACAAGTGGAAGTAACATGAGGAGTACAAGTAGTAGTACAAGTGGAAGTAACATGAGGAGTACAAGTAGTAGTACAAGTGGAAGTAACATGAGGAGTACAAGTAGTAGTACAAGTGGAAGTAACATGAGGAGTACAAAGAGTAGTACAAGTGGAAGTAACATTAGTAGTAGAAGTAGTAATACTAGTGGGAGTAACATTAGTAGTAGAAGTAGTAATACTAGTGGAAGTAACATTAGTAGTAGAAGTAGTAATACTAGTGGGAGTAACATTAGAGGTAGAAGTAGTAATACTAGTGGAAGTAACGTTAGTAGTAGAAGTAGTAATACTAGTGGGAGTAACATTAGTAGTAGAAGTAGTAATACTAGTGGAAGTAACATTAGTTGTAGAAGTAGTAATACTAGTGGAAGTAACATTAGTAGTAAAAGTAGTAATACTAGTGGAAGTAACATTAGTAGTAAAAGTAGTAATACAAGTGGAAGTAACATTAGTAGTAAAAGTAGTAATACTAGTGGAAGTAACATTAGTAGTAAAAGTAGTAATACAAGTGGAAGTAACATTAGTAGTAAAAGTAGTAATACAAGTGAAAGTAACATTAGTAGTAGAAGTAGTAATACTAGTGGAAGTAACATTAGTAGTAAAAGTAGTAATACAAGTGGAAGTAACATAAGTAGTAAAAGTAGTAATACAAGTGGAAGTAACATTAGTAGTAAAAGTAGTAATACAAGTGGAAGTAACATGAGTAGTAGAAGTAGTAATACAAGTGGAAGTAACATAAGTAGTAGAAGTAGTAATACAAGTGAAAGTAACATTAGTAGTAGAAGAAGTAATACTAGTGGAAGTAACATGAGTAGTAGAAGTAGTAATACAAGTGGAAGTAACATGAGTAGTAGAAGTAGTAATACAAGTGGAAGTAACATTAGTAGTAGAAGAAGTAATACTAGTGGAAGTAACATGAGTAGTAGAAGTAATAATACAAGTGGAAGTAACATGAGTAGTAGAAGTAGTAATACAAGTGGAAGTAACATGAGTAGTAGAAGTAGTAATACAAGTGGAAGTAACATGAGTAGTAGAAGTAGTAATACAAGTGGAAGTAACATGAGTAGTAGAAGTAGTAATACAAGTGGAAGTAACATGAGTAGTAGAAGTAGTAATACAAGTGGAAGTAACATGAGTAGTAGAAGTAGTAATACAAGTGGAAGTAACATGAGTAGTAGAAGTAGTAATACAAGTGGAAGTAACATGAGTAGTAGAAGTAGTAATACAAGTGGAAGTAACATGAGTAGTAGAAGTAGTAATACTAGTGGAAGTAACATGAATAGTAGAAGTAGTAATACTAGTGGAAGTAACATGAGTAGTAGAAGTAGTAATACAAGTGGAAGTAACATGAATAGTAGAAGTAGTAATACTAGTGGAAGTAACATTAGTAGTAGAAGTAGTAATACAAGTGGAAGTAACATGAGTAGTAGAAGTAGTAATACAAGTGGAAGTAACATGAGTAGTAGAAGTAGTAATACAAGTGGAAGTAACATGAATAGTAGAAGTAGTAATACTAGTGGAAGTAACATTAGTACCACCACGACACTTACCTTCCCGAAGCTGCCCTTCCCGAGCACGGCGAGGAAGCTGAAGTCTGCGAGCTTCACCTGGTCCACGCCGTCCGAGGAGAAGATGGCGGAGCGACCGTTGTCCGTCTCCGTGGTCGCCTTCTTGCCCGGACCCAGCTTGGCTTTCTGCGGCGCAAACATGGCGGCGTTCAACGGTTTCCACGGCAACGCTCAACCACATGTTCACCATGGTAAGTTGGTGCGAATTAACCTGCGGCCTCTAGGTGGCAGCGCTCAATACCCCGAGAGGACTGAGGACAAGAGGATACTATTTTGGTTTCAGTTTCATGACAAAGAACCAGGAGATAGTTTTCCAAATATATTTGTATATTTCCGCAGTACTGTTGTGTAATACTGTGGAAGATAAATGATTTCATGCCATCAATCCAAATATCATGCTTCCTAAAAAATGCAAGATGCTTTCCAGGAGCTCCTTCAGCAGGACACTGGTTCAACTTGTAAACAAACATGTAAATAAACAACAACATGCTGCAGAAGAACTTGTTATTCTTTGTATCCGACTACACAACGTGGTGTGAGTCGAGGGACACACAACAAATACACAATTCATCAGGTTGTTATGATCGAATCCAACTTTATTTAAAGTTTCCGATCGAACGATCACGAATCATGTCTCGAGAAAGAAAGATAAACTACGATTGAATCCAACTTTATTTAAAGTTTCCGATCGAACGATCACGAATCATGTCTCGAGAAACAAAGATAAACTATGATTGAATCCAACTTTATTTAAAGTTTCCGATCGAACGATCACGAATCATGTCTCGAGAAACAAAGATAAACTATGATTGAATCCAACTTTATTTAAAGTTTTCGATCGAACGATCACGAATCATGTCTCGAGAAACAAAGATAAACTATGATTGAATCCAACTTTATTTAAAGTTTTCGATCGAACGATCACGAATCATGTCTCGAGAAACAAAGATAAACTATGATTGAATCCAACTTTATTTAAAGTTTCCGATCGAACGATCACGAATCATGTCTCGAGAAACAAAGATAAACTACGATTGAATCCAACTTTATTTAAAGTTTCCGATCGAACGATCACGAATCATGTCTCGAGAAAGAAAGATAAACTATGATTGAATCCAACTTTATTTAAAGTTTTCGATCGAACGATCACGAATCATGTCTCGAGAAACAAAGATAAACTATGATTGAATCCAACTTTATTTAAAGTTTCCGATCGAACGATCACGAATCATGTCTCGAGAAACAAAGATAAACTACGATTGAATCCAACTTTATTTAAAGTTTCCGATCGAACGATCACGAATCATGTCTCGAGAAACAAAGATAAACTATGATTGAATCCAACTTTATTTAAAGTTTCCGATCGAACGATCACGAATCATGTCTCAAGAAACAAAGATAAACTACGATTGAATCCAACTTTATTTAAAGTTTCCGATCGAACGATCACGAATCATTTCTCAAGAAACAAAGATAAACTACGATTGAATCCAACTTTATTTAAAGTTTCCGATCGAACGATCACGAATCATGTCTCGAGAAAGAAAGATAAACTATGATTGAATCCAACTTTATTTAAAGTTTTCGATCGAACGATCACGAATCATGTCTCGAGAAACAAAGATAAACTATGATTGAATCCAACTTTATTTAAAGTTTCTGATCGAACGATCACGAATCATGTCTCGAGAAAGAAAGATAAACTACGATTGAATCCAACTTTATTTAAAGTTTCCGATCGAACGATCACGAATCATGTCTCGAGAAAGAAAGATAAACTACGATTGAATCCAACTTTATTTAAAGTTTCTGATCGAACGATCACGAATCATGTCTCGAGAAACAAAGATAAACTACGATTGAATCCAACTTTATTTAAAGTTTCTGATCGAACGATCACGAATCATGTCTCGAGAAACAAAGATAAACTACGATTGAATCCAACTTTATTTAAAGTTTCTGATCGAACGATCACGAATCATGTCTCAAGAAACAAAGATAAACTATGATTGAATCCAACTTTATTTAAAGTTTCCGATCGAACGATCACGAATCATGTCTCGAGAAACAAAGATAAACTACGATTGAATCCAACTTTATTTAAAGTTTCCGATCGAACGATCACGAATCATGTCTCGAGAAACAAAGATAAACTATGATTGAATCCAACTTTATTTAAAGTTTCCGATCGAACGATCACGAATCATTTCTCAAGAAACAAAGATAAACTACGATTGAATCCAACTTTATTTAAAGTTTCCGATCGAACGATCACGAATCATGTCTCGAGAAAGAAAGATAAACTATGATTGAATCCAACTTTATTTAAAGTTTCCGATCGAACGATCACGAATCATGTCTCGAGAAACAAAGATAAACTATGATTGAATCCAACTTTATTTAAAGTTTCTGATCGAACGATCACGAATCATGTCTCGAGAAAGAAAGATAAACTACGATTGAATCCAACTTTATTTAAAGTTTCCGATCGAACGATCACAAATCATGTCTCGAGAAATAAAGATAAACTATGATTGAATCCAACTTTATTTAAAGTTTCCGATCGAACGATCACGAATCATGTCTCGAGAAATAAAGATAAACTATGATTGAATCCAACTTTATTTAAAGTTTCCGATCGAACGATCACGAATCATGTCTCGAGAAACAAAGATAAACTATGATTGAATCCAACTTTATTTAAAGTTTCTGATCGAACGATCACGAATCATGTCTCGAGAAACAAAGATAAACTACGATTGAATCCAACTTTATTTAAAGTTTCTGATCGAACGATCACGAATCATGTCTCGAGAAACAAAGATAAACTACGATCGAATCCAACTTTATTTAAAGTTTCCGATCGAACGATCACGAATCATGTCTCGAGAAACAAAGATAAACTATGATTGAATCCAACTTTATTTAAAGTTTCCGATCGAACGATCACGAATCATGTCTCAAGAAACAAAGATAAACTATGATTGAATCCAACTTTATTTAAAGTTTCTGATCGAACGATCACGAATCATGTCTCAAGAAACAAAGATAAACTATGATTGAATCCAACTTTATTTAAAGTTTCCGATCGAACGATCACGAATCATGTCTCGAGAAAGAAATATAAACTATGATTGAATCCAACTTTATTTAAAGTTTCCGATCGAACGATCACGAATCATGTCTCAAGAAACAAAGATAAACTATGATTGAATCCAACTTTATTTAAAGTTTCCGATCGAACGATCACGAATCATGTCTCGAGGAACAAAGATAAACTATGATTGAATCCAACTTTATTTAAAGTTTCCGATCGAACGATCACGAATCATGTCTCGAGAAATAAAGATAAACTATGATTGAATCCAACTTTATTTAAAGTTTCCGATCGAACGATCACGAATCATGTCTCGAGAAACAAAGATAAACTATGATTGAATCCAACTTTATTTAAAGTTTCCGATCGAACGATCACGAATCATGTCTCGAGAAAGAAAGATAAACTACGATTGAATCCAACTTTATTTAAAGTTTCCGATCGAACGATCACGAATCATGTCTCGAGAAAGAAAGATAAACTATGATTGAATCCAACTTTATTTAAAGTTTCTGATCGAACGATCACGAATCATGTCTCGAGAAAGAAAGATAAACTACGATTGAATCCAACTTTATTTAAAGTTTCCGATCGAACGATCACGAATCATGTCTCGAGGAACAAAGATAAACTATGATTGAATCCAACTTTATTTAAAGTTTCCGATCGAACGATCACGAATCATGTCTCGAGAAACAAAGATAAACTATGATTGAATCCAACTTTATTTAAAGTTTCCGATCGAACGATCACGAATCATGTCTCGAGAAAGAAAGATAAACTACGATTGAATCCAACTTTATTTAAAGTTTCCGATCGAACGATCACGAATCATGTCTCGAGAAAGAAATATAAACTATGATTGAATCCAACTTTATTTAAAGTTTCCGATCGAACGATCACGAATCATGTCTCGAGAAACAAATATAAACTATGATTGAATACAACTTTATTTAAAGTTTCCGATCGAACGATCACGAATCACGTCTCGAGAAACAAATATAAACTATGATTGAATCCAACTTTATTTAAAGTTTCTGATCGAACGATCACGAATCATGTCTCGAGAAACAAATATAAACTATGATTGAATCCAACTTTATTTAAAGTTTCCGATCTAACGATCACGAATCACGTCTCGAGAAACAAAGATAAACTATGATTGAATCCAACTTTATTTAAAGTTTCTGATCGAACGATCACGAATCATGTCTCGAGAAAGAAAGATAAACTATGATTGAATGCAACTTTATTTAAAGTTTCCGATCGAACGATCACGAATCATGTCTCGAGAAACAAATATAAACTATGATTGAATACAACTTTATTTAAAGTTTCCGATCGAACGATCACGAATCACGTCTCGAGAAACAAATATAAACTAAAGCCAGAAACCACGAGTTGGATCTAAAACTATTAAAATAAACCAAGAACTAAGAATGGTTTGATTTTAGGTTAATCTGGTCCCTGTGTTCAACCACAGCACACCTGAAGCTTCAGCCAATGACACGTGACCAAGCAGCATTCTTACTTCCTGCCTCCAGACGCACCTGAGCAGAGTCCACGCGCTGCAGCTCCTGAAACCACAAGTTCTTCTGACTCACTTGGAAACAGAAGAAGCTACAGGACGACGACGAGCATCACAAATGAATGTTTGTACATCAAGATATAAATATATATAGATATATATAAATACATGTGTGAGTACATAAATAAATATATAAATATATATAAATATATCTGTGACTACATAAAGAAATATATATAAAAAGCGCTATATAAATACAAATTAGTTACTTACATGTGTGAATACATAAATATATGAATATATATAAATACATGTGTGAATACATATTAAATATATAAATATATATAAATACATGTGTGAATAAAAAAATAAAAAAATACATGTGTGGATACATAAAGAAATATATAATATATATATAAATACATGTGTGAATACATAAATAAATATATATATATAAATACATGTGTGAATACATCAAGAAATATATAATATATATAAATACATGTGTGGATACATAAAGAAGTGGAAATGTCACTTGTTTAATTAGACATTTTAACTTTAACTTATAAGTATAAGAAGTAGAACTAGTAGAGGTTGATGTAGAAGTAGTAGCATGGAAGTATAAGTAGTATAATTATAATTAGTAGAACTAGTACAGATACAAGTAGTAGTAGTATTTTGAAAGTATAAGTAGTATAAGTATAAGTATAAGTAGTAGAACTTGTAGAGGTACAAGTAGTAGTAGTATTATGGAAGTATAAGTAGTAGAACTAGTACATTTGACCCTTCAGCAACATGTTCTGCATCAGAAATGTTCAAACATCTGAAAAGATCTGATCTCTGGCGCCCTCTACATGTCCTGCAGGGAAACACAGTCTCTCCTGCTGGTGAGGTCTCACCTGGACAGGTAAATAACAGGTAAATATTCCAGACGTTTACCTCCATCAATATAACACGTCATGTGTTCGAGGAGCTTTGCTGACACCTGGTGGTCATACGTGGTTTTGTCCCTCACGTGTCTTCACAAGTATTTGACTTTACTTCAAGTTTACTTTGGTTCACGAGTCACTGGAAGATACTGACGTCACTGGAAGATACTGACGTCACCAGGTTCCTCTTGGTCATCAGCGCCATCTAGCGGCAGATGCAGCTCAACACAATATATAGTTGAATCCATTGAAATCTTGAATTTATAGTTTTTAAATGAAACGTGTTTAATTGTTACTTCCATGATGTTTAATAATGTTTATATATATATACACACAAACACATTTAGTTTCCTACAAAATCATGTTTCATTTAATCATATTTCTCCATGGCGTATATCTCAAAAAACTGTGTATAAAATAAAACAGGTGTATATTTATTTTTATTTATTTATATATTTTCTATTACCATGTAAATATTCACAAGGTTTGTTTATTTTTGTACTTGTACTGTACTACTTGTTTTAAGTATCACAATACATCGTATTTTAAAAATAATACACATATATTGTTCCTGAAGTATCACGATACATCGTATTGTTGTCAATACTCACAATATTCAAAAGTAAATGTTTTAAAAACAAATGTATTTGACATGAACAGATAATAAAGTCAGATTATTATTGAATAAAAGTGTAAACTCTGCTGGTAGAAGATAATAATAAAAATATTGATGATGTTTTCATCATAGACTGACTCAGTTCTTCAGTCATGACACAAGCGTGATGTTCAGAGACACATGAAGACACATGAAGACACATGAAGACACATGAAGACACATGAAGACACATGAAGACACATGAAGACACGAGAAGACACATGAAGACACATGAAGACACATGAAGACACATGAAGACACATGAAGACACGAGAAGACACATGAAGACACATGAAGACACGAGAAGACACATGAAGACACATGAAGACATGAGAAGACACATGAAACACATGAAGACACGAGAAGACACATGAAGACACATGAAGTCACGAGAAGACACATGAAACACATGAAGACACGAGAAGACACATGAAGACACATGAAGACACATGAAGACACGAGAAGACACATGAAGACACATGAAGACACGAGAAGACACAAGAAGACACATGAAGACACAAGAAGACACATGAAGACACATGAAGACACATGAAGACACGAGAAGACACATGAAGACACATGAAGACACGAGAAGACACATGAAGACACGAGAAGACACATGAAACACATGAAGACACGAGAAGACACGAGAAGACACATGAAGACACATGAAGACACATGAAGACACGAGAAGACACATGAAGACACATGAAGACACATGAAGACACGAGAAGACACATGAAGACACATGAAGACACATGAAGACACGAGAAGACACATGAAGACACGAGAAGACACATGAAGACACATGAAGACACGAGAAGACACATGAAGACACATGAAGACACGAGAAGACACATGAAGACACGAGAAGACACATGAAGACACATGAAGACACATGAAGACACATGAAGACACGAGAAGACACGAGAAGACACGAGAAGACACATGAAGACACGGGAAGACACTTGAAGACACGAGAAGACACGAGAAGACACATGAAGACACGAGAAGACACATGAAGACACATGAAGACACGAAAAGACACATGAAGACACGAGAAGACACATGAAGACACATGAAGACACGAGAAGACACATGAAGACACAAGAAGACACATGAAGACACATGAAGACACATGAAGACACGAGAAGACACATGAAGACACGAGAAGACACATGAAGACACGAGAAGACACATGAAGACACATGAAGACACATGAAGACACGAGAAGACACGAGAAGACACATGAAGACACGAGAAGACACAGGAAGACACATGAAGACACGTGAAGACACATGAAGACACGAGAAGACACATGAAGACACATGAAGACACGAGAAGACACATGAAGACACGAGAAGACACATGAAGACACATGAAGACACGAGAAGACACAAGAAGACACATGAAGACACAAGAAGACACATGAAGACACATGAAGACACGAGAAGACACATGAAGACACGAGAAGACACATGAAGACACATGAAGACACGAGAAGACACAAGAAGACACATGAAGACACATGAAGACACATGAAGACACATGAAGACACGAGAAGACACGAGAAGACACATGAAGACACATGAAGACACGAGAAGACAAAAGAAGACACATGAAGACACAAGAAGACACATGAAGACACATGAAGACAGATGAAGACACGAGAAGACACGAGAAGACACATGAAGACACATGAAGACACATGAAGACACATGAAGACACGAGAAGACACGAGAAGACACATGAAGACACATGAAGACACATGAAGACACGAGAAGACACATGAAGACACATGAAGACACATGAAGACACGAGAAGACACGAGAAGACACATGAAGACACATGAAGACACATGAAGACACGAGAAGACACGAGAAGACACATGAAGACACAAGAAGACACGAGAAGACACATGAAGACACGAGAAGACACATGAAGACACATGAAGACACATGAAGACACGAGAAGACACATGAAGACACGAGAAGACACATGAAGACACATGAAGACACATGAAGACACAAGAAGACACGAGAAGACACATGAAGACACGAGAAGACACATGAAGACACATGAAGACACATGAAGACACAAGAAGACACGAGAAGACAAGAGAAGACACATGAAGACACATGAAGACACAAGAAGACACATGAAGACACATGAAGACACATGAAGACACGAGAAGACACATGAAGACACATGAAGACACGAGAAGACACATGAAGACACATGAAGACACATGAAGACACAAGAAGATACATGAAGACACATGAAGACATGAGAAGACACGAGAAGACACATGAAGACACGAGAAGACACGAGAAGACACGAGAAGACACATGAAGACACATGAAGACATGTCTGTTCTGGTCCAGATCCTGGTCCTCACCTCAAACTTCAGCCTCAGCTCCTCGTTGCCGTCGTCCTCCTCCGAGATGGGCACGTTGTAGTACTCGCCCTCCTCCTGGCACAGCAGCTTGTACCTGCACGACACCACAGGTGAGGCTCGAGGGCACCAGGGAAGGTTCAGGTTTTCAACTCACCAGCCGCACACGGGAGACTTCAGGAGCTCCGACACCCCGAAGGACAGAGCTCCCATGAAGTCGTTCCTGGTCGTCCGGTCCCAGTCCCAGACCTCCACGGACAGACGGCGGTCCTTGTCCGACGGCTTCAGCTTACTGTGGACACGACCTTGACAGTTGGTTCTGATGGTTCCTCAGTCTTTAGGAACTTTAAAGTAGTACTTTTATGGAAGTACAAGTAGTACAAGTAGAAGTAGAAGTTGTAGAACTAGTAGTAGACTTATAAGTAGTAGAAGTATAAGTACCAGCTGTAGAACTAGAAGCGGTACAAGTAGTAGTAGTATTATGGAAGTGTAAGTAGTAGAAGTAGAAGTAGTAGAAGTAGAAGTAGAAGTTGTAGAACTAGTAGTAGACTTATAAGTAGTAGAAGTAGTAGAAGTAGAAGTTGTAGAACTATTAGTAGACTTATAAGTAGTAGAAGTAGAAGTAGTAGAAGTAGAAGAAGTACAAGTTGTAGAACTAGAAGCGGTACAAGTAGAAGAAGTAGAAGTATAAGTAGTAGAACTAGTAGAGGTACAAGTAGTAGTAGTATTATGGAAGTATAAGTAGTATACGTAGAAGTAGTAGAAGTAGAAGTAGTAGAACTAGTAGAGGTACAAGTAGTAGTAGTATTATGGAAGTATAAGTAGTATACGTAAAAGTGTAAGTTGTAGAACTAGTAGAGGTACAAGTAGTAGCAGCATTATGGAAGTATAAGTAGTATAAGTATAAGTACAAGTATAAGTATATTTATATACTCATGAGTAGATATAACATATTAATGTAATATATAATATTTACTTGTAAACTGCTGAAACTACTTATTCAATTTGAATAAACATTAATACCCAGAAATAATAACAATAATATGAATATAATAATATATTATAATTTATTTACTAAGAATTAATGCAAGAAAATCATCTACATAACGTCTTGAACTTTGACCCTCGTTCTTCTTCTGCATAACTAATTAAAACTGACAGGACGTGAGATTCAACAGTTTGTTTCTCCCCCTGGCGTCAGAAAACTGTAACTGCAATTAGACATTATTTTGAGAAACAAGATAAAAACTCTTGTTGAGAAAGTATTTATATACTTTTCTATGGAACCAAAACAATACACACGTATGGATAAACATATATACATATTATATTTTATATATATATTTAATTTATCAGTAAAATCATGTTTATTTTCATGGTTTCTACTCAAATAAAGTCATTTTAAAGTTTAAAATAAAATAACTCACTGGTTTTATCTGCTGTTAAAAGTATCTTCGCAGTAAAACTCACTGATGACTCGTGATGTTTGTAGCGTCACTACAGTAATTATATATATTTGAACACACACTAAACGTTACTGCGACTTTAAACCCGTTGTTTCCGGACGAGACACTTACAAGGTGAAGGTTTCGTTCCACCGGGGGTTGAGGTTGGATTTGATGGTTTTGGTCTTTTGCTTGGTCTCGTTCTTTGGGTCCGGAATCAGCTTGAGCTTGACGTACGGGTCCGACAACCCGTTGGGGTCCATGGGGATCAGGTTCTTGCCTTCGCTCACTGCACGACACACGTCAAGCGTCAACACCACCATGTTCTTTCACGTCACGTGTTTCCAGGCAACAGGCGCGCAACAGGCGCCGGACATCAAACCGGACGACCCAATAGAATCGTCTTATCTGAGACCAGACCAGAGCTGCAGGAACCCTTGAGCTTCAGCAGGCCTGAGCTGTCACTCAAACACACTCTCGACCAATCAGAACCATCCTGTCGCTGACATGAGCTACAGTGTGTTGTTGTGTTACTGACGCACACGTGTGTGTATCGTATGTAGAATAATCACCTGCTATTAGTTGATCAAGTTGATTTTATTTTGAAATTTTATTTTATTTTTCTACTTTTACTTCGAATAAATCTACTCCAAAGTCAAAGCACTATTGTTTCAGAACCTCAGGTTTGTTCTTTGATATTTTAAGACATTATTATTTGTAGTTTATGTCGTTTTTTAATGTATTACTACGGCTGATGCAGTTCACCAACTGTCCTGCGGGGGGCGGTAGAAACTACACTAAACATCTCGTCACACACGTCTCTCTTGAGTTCAACACACAAGTCAACAATAATGACACAACTACACAATAAGACACACGAACATGATCCGTTTCAAGTGTGAACCTGAAGGCAGCAAACATCGAGTACAAGTGTCAACAAGACCGCGATCGTTTGCTTTAGTCTGGATCAACAAGTTTCTATCAAATATTTAAACACCACTTTGGAACCAGTTCGGACCCACGTTCACTGGAGGTTCACTTTCATCTGGATTGAGAGTCAGAACCGGAACATCGGCTTCAGAGTCAGAACACACAGTATTCCATGAAGAGACGTTGATGTAAGAACTTGATAGTAAAATAAAACCTACGACATATAGCGAGTGTTTCTGGTGCAGGATCCTCTGCACATCGATTCTGCAGCGAAGGTTCAAACTCTCCTCCAGAAAAAGACTTTTTCAAAACTGTCTTCCTGGATCTCCCACTCTTGGCTCCCAAACCTGACCCGTGCTCGCCCACACCGCGATCACACCGCGATCACAGCGCGATCACACGCAGTTACACCGCGTTTAAACCGCGTTTAAACCGCATTTAAACCGCGTTCACACTGGTTTACACGCGTTTACACAGGACTTGACCTCATGTCCACGACGGACGAGCGGAAACATGTCAGAGAAGAACAAAAATACTTGATTATTTATCTCAAAACAGACAAAATAACTCAAAGAATGTAATAAAAATCAATCATTTATCTTTACTTTGATGAAAAAATTCATCTGTAAAGAAAGAATTTTCCAATAACTGAGATAAAACTCCATGATTTACGTCTTTACCGAGAAGAATAGAATCTACTTTTATCTCAACTAATCATTTAATGAATGAGATAAAACCAATGATTTATCTTTATTTTAACAAAAATAAGTCAAAGAATGTTATAAAATCAATCATTTATCATCTGTAAATTAAGAATTTTCCAATAACTGAGATAAAACTCCATGATTTACGTCTTTACCGAGAAGAATAGAATCTACTTTTATCTCAACTAATCATTTAATGAATGAGATAAAACCAATGATTTATCTTTATTTTAACAAAAATAAGTCAAAGAATGTTATAAAATCAATCATTTATCATCTGTAAAGTAAGAATTTTCCAATAACTGAGATAAAACTCCATGATTTACGTCTTTACCGAGAAGAATAGAATCTACTTTAACTCAACTAATCATTTAATGAATGAGATAAAACCAATGATTTAATCTTTACTTTAACAAAATAAGTCAATGAGATAAAAAGGTATGATTTATTAAATATTAAGTGTTTCAAATCAAAATCCTTGTATTCAGTGCTAATGTTGTCGAGCTAAGATTATGTGTGAAACACCACGAGAACAAAACCTTCCTCTGTGAGCAGCAACGAAGGAGGAGAAGAATCTTGTCGTTTATCACTCGCACAGAAACTCTTTGTCTCTCTGGACGTCCTGACAAACAATCATTTGTTGGTTCGTTCGTCAGCTGCTGCTGAACGTCTCGTGCGAACCTCCAGACCAGAGACGAACATCTCAGACCTTCTACGACAACAACGCGTCGACTTTGACAATATTTTCACCAAATATTCTTCATCAGAAGTGAAGAGAATAAAAAACAACAGTTTTATATTTATTATCAATAAATATAAATATATATATATTGTAATGTTAATATAATATGAATAATGATAATAATAATAATGATATTAATAATAATAATAATAATAATAATAATAATAATGATAATGATAGTAGTAATAATAATAATAATAATGATAATAATAAATGATAATGATGATAATGAAAAAAATAATTATAACAATGATAATAATAATAATAACAATAATAATAATCATAACAATAAGAACAAGGATATTAATGATAATAATAATAATAATAATAATAACAAAAATAGTGATAATAATAATAATAATAATAATAATAATAATAATGATAATAATAAATGATAATGATAATAATGAAAAAAAAAAATTATAACAATGATAATAATAATAATAACAATAAGAATAAGGATATTAATGATAATAATAATAATAATAATAATAATAATAATAATAACAAAAATAGTGATGATAATAATAATAATAATAAAAATAATAATCATAACAATAATAATAAGGATATTAATGATGATAATAATAATAATAATAATAATAAGGATAATAATAATAATAACAATAACAATAATAAGGATAATAATAATAAATAATAATAATAATAATCATAATAATAATTATAATTATAGTAATAACAATGATGATAACAATAATGATAATAATAATAATTACTATTAGTACTGATTAATAAAAAAATACGTAAAAAATATATATATTTTATTAGATTTAAATGCACATGTATGTTGACACTGAGCACATGTATGTTGACACTGAGCACATGTATGTTGACACTGAGCACATGTATGTTGACACTGAGCACATGTATGTTGACACTGAGGATCCTCATCTAACACCTGGAGGAACATCATCTGTTCATTCAAATCTATGACTTCCTTCTGAGGATCTGTCGCCACAAAATCATGATGTGTTTTTCTCGTCTGCAGGAAACACAAGAGTCTCCACTTTTATCTGGACAAACGACAGATTTGTCTTCTCTGGCGACAGTTTCTTCTTCCGTGTCACGACTGAACCGTCGCCAGAAGAATGTGTGAAGATTGAAGGATTGAAGGATTGAAGGATTGAAGGATTCACAGCTGTTTACACTTGTTAGTGGAACGACTTTTAATCACCGTAAGAACATGTATATACATGGATATCATATATAGTGATAGACAAGGATATAGGTGTAGTGTTGTCCAGTACTTGACTCTGGTGTTGTGATAGTGTAGTAACAAGTATATATGTGTAGTATTGTCCAGTACTTGACTCTGGTGTTGTGATAGTGTAGTAACAAGTATATATGTGTAGTATTGTCCAGTACTTGACTCTGGTGTTGTGATAGTGTAGTAACAAGAATATATGTGTAGTATTGTCCAGTACTTGACTCTGGTGTTGTGATAGTGTAGTAACAAGTATATATGTGTAGTATTGTCCAGTACTTGACTCTGGTGTTGTGATAGTGTAGTAACAAGTATATATGTGTAGTATTGTCCAGTACTTGACTCTGGTGTTGTAATAGTGTAGTAACAAGTATATATGTGTAGTATTGTCCAGTACTTGACTCTGGTGTTGTGATAGTGTAGTAACAAGTATATATGTGTAGTATTGTCCAGTACTTGACTCTGGTGTTGTAGTATTTACAGACCACATGACTCTTGAAGTCGTAACTACTTTAATTTGTTTTCAAACCAAAATATGTCCAAACATCAGCTTTAAAAGCTGCTGGACTCACTGTATCCTCTCGTCCTCAGCCATCATTCTTCCTTTAGCTGTGGAGGACGTAACGACTGCTGCCATCTAGAGGCAGGAGGTTGTAATTGTTAATAAAAAAATCTGTGTATTTTATTGAAAGATAAACCATCAAATTAAAATATAAACATTATTCCTGAGCCAAAGGAAATTAAAGTAATCTTCATGTACACTATATATATTTTAGGTTTTTTAAATAAACTTTACAAAGCAATATTTGCAGTGCTGTTGAATATCAATAGAGTATCGTTAAAAATAAATATATTAAAGTTTAATATAATAATTTTTTCAATATTTTCTTCTTGAAAATGTAGCTGGACGTTCACGATGCTAACGGCTAATAACAAAGATGCTAACAACATAAGTTTACATGTATGTATTCTCTGGAGGTCGATCAGATCACGACATGCTCTCCTGTCAATCAATCAACATCGACGTCCGGCTTCATGGAGTCGATGCTCGCGGTCACGAGTCGAGGACCAGCTGCGACCGTTCTACGCTCTGAGCCAGTTATTGACAGGAAGTCGTTCGTTCGTGCGAACGATGACGAGCTGACGCCGACAGGAGGTCTCACTCGGTCACATGATCTGACGTCACATGTTTATATTCATGTCGTTCAATTTAACTGTGTTGACTCGACACACTCACACACTCATGTTAGTGAAGCTCCAGCTGATGGACCACGAGTTACAACATCAACCAATGGGACGCTTTCTTTGTCATAAGCTCCGCCCACTGAGTATAACATGTTTATAACACATATACTGTATACTTGTTGCTACACTATCACAACACCAGAGTCAAGAACTGGACAATACTACACATATATACTTGGTACTACACTATCACAACACCAGAGTCAAGTACTGGACAATACTACACATATATACTTGTTACTACACTATCACAACACCAGAGTCAAGTACTGGACAATACTACACATATATACTTGTTACTACACTATCACAACACCAGAGTCAAGTACTGGACAATACTACACATGTATACTTGTTACTACACTATCATAACACCAGAGTCAAGTACTGGACAATACTACACATATATACTTGTTACTACACTATCATAACACCAGAGTCAAGAACTGGACAATACTACACATATATACTTGGTACTACACTATCACAACACCAGAGTCAAGTACTGGACAATACTACACATATATACTTGTTACTACACTATCACAACACCAGAGTCAAGTACTGGACAATACTACACATATATACTTGTTACTACACTATCACAACACCAGAGTCAAGTACTGGACAATACTACACATGTATACTTGTTACTACACTATCATAACACCAGAGTCAAATACTGGACAATACTACACATATATACTTGTTACTACACTATCACAACACCAGAGTCAAGTACTGGACAATACTACACATATATACTTGTTACTACACTATCATAACACCAGAGTCAAGTACTGGACAATACTACACATATATACTTGTTACTACACTATCATAACACCAGAGTCAAGTACTGGACAATACTACACATATATACTTGTTACTACACTATCACAACACCAGAGTCAAGTACTGGACAATACTACACATATATACTTGTTACTACACTATCACAACACCAGAGTCAAGTACTGGACAATACTACACATATATACTTGTTACTACACTATCACAACACCAGAGTCAAGTACTGGACAATACTACACATGTATACTTGTTACTACACTATCATAACACCAGAGTCAAGTACTGGACAATACTACACATGTATACTTGTTACTACACTATCACAACACCAGAGTCAAGTACTGGACAATACTACACATATATACTTGTTACTACACTATCATAACACCAGAGTCAAGTACTGGACAATACTACACATATATACTTGTTACTACACTATCATAACACCAGAGTCAAGTACTGGACAATACTACACATATATACTTGTTACTACACTATCATAACACCAGAGTCAAGTACTGGACAATACTACACATATATACTTGTTACTACACTATCACAACACCAGAGTCAAGTACTGGACAATACTACACATATATACTTGTTATTACACTATCATAACACCAGAGTCAAGTGCTGGACAATACTACACATATATACTTGTTACTACACTATCATAACACCAGAGTCAAGTACTGGACAATACTACACATATATACTTGTTACTACACTATCACAACACCAGAGTCAAGTACTGGACAATACTACACATATATATACTTGTTACTACACTATCACAACACCAGAGTCAAGTACTGGACAATACTACACATAAATACTTGTTACTACACTATCACAACACCAGAGTCAAGTACTGGACAATACTACACATATATACTTGTTACTACACTATCACAACACCAGAGTCAAGTACTGGACAATACTACACATATATACTTGTTACTACACTATCACAACACCAGAGTCAAGTACTGGACAATACTACACATAAATACTTGTTACTACACTATCACAACACCAGAGTCAAGTACTGGACAATACTACACATATATACTTGGTACTAAACTATCACAACACCAGAGTCAAGTACTGGACAATACTACACATATATACTTGGTACTACACTATCACAACACCAGAGTCAAGTACTGGACAATACTACACATATATACTTGTTACTACACTATCACAACACCAGAGTCAAGTACTGGACAATACTTCACATATATATACTTGTTACTACACTATCACAACACCAGAGTCAAGTACTGGACAATACTACACATAAATACTTGTTACTACACTATCACAACACCAGAGTCAAGTACTGGACAATACTACACATATATACTTGTTACTACACTATCACAACACCAGAGTCAAGTACTGGACAATACTACACATATATACTTGTTACTACACTATCACAACACCAGAGTCAAGTACTGGACAATACTACACATAAATACTTGTTACTACACTATCACAACACCAGAGTCAAGTACTGGACAATACTACACATATATACTTGGTACTAAACTATCACAACACCAGAGTCAAGTACTGGACAATACTACACATAAATACTTGTTACTACACTATCACAACACCAGAGTCAAGTACTGGACAATACTACACATATATACTTGGTACTAAACTATCACAACACCAGAGTCAAGTACTGGACAATACTACACATATATACTTGGTACTACACTATCACAACACCAGAGTCAAGTACTGGACAATACTACACATATATACTTGTTACTACACTATCACAACACCAGAGTCAAGTACTGGACAATACTACACATAAATACTTGTTACTACACTATCACAACACAAGAGTCAAGTACTGGACAATACTACACATAAATACTTGTTACTACACTATCACAACACAAGAGTCAAGTACTGGACAATACTACACATATATACTTGTTACTACACTATCACAATGTATTTTTATATTTAGGAATCACATATTAAAACCATGAATCTCAGCTGCTACACAAACACACAGTCGTGACTGTTAAAAAAAGGCAACAACACAAAACCCACACAACACTGCAGACAGATTTGGTTCTGGATCGTCGTCCAAGTGTGAAGCGTTTCTTATTGTTCAGCTGCGTAGGTTTGAATCCACCAGACGGAGCAAGAGACACGACACTTGTCGTCACCAGTAGGATTCCTGAGGTTAATGGGGCCTGAGAGTTGTGTACTGTTGCTGTGAGATGTTGTGTATTGTTGCTGTGAGATGTTGTGTATTGTTGCTGTGAGATGTTGTGTATTGTTGCTGTGAGATGTTGTGTATTGTTGCTGTGAGATGTTGTGTATTGTTGCTGTGAGTTGTTGTGTATTGTTGCTGTGAGATGTTGTGTATTGTTGCTGTGAGATGTTGTGTATTGTTGCTGTGAGATGTTGTGTATTGTTGCTGTGAGATGTTGTGTATTGTTGCTGTGAGATGTTGTGTATTGTTGCTGTGAGA
>NC_141818.1:49401257-49468757 GCF_982586985.1 Callionymus lyra | reverse complement strand
ATAGTATTACTCCACAAGTCACCGCAGTATTACTGCGTGAGTCTCAATAATATTACTCCACTAGTCACCATAGTATTATTCAGCAAGTCTCTGTATAATTGCTTTCCAAATCTCTGTAGTATCATTAGTGAGTCTCCATAGTATTTCAGGCGAGTGTTCCTAGTATTACTCTGCCAGTCTCCGTAGTATTACTCCTCAACACTAGTATTCATATCTTGACGCTCCATAGTATTACTCTACGAGTCTCCGATACTTATTTCAAACAATTACACATGTAAATTGAATGAATTTCCATTTTTAAATACTTGTATTTTATTTAACAATACTTTAACATTCAAGTGAATGTTAACCTTTTTTATTATTGTTTATTGATTTAACTTTTTCCCATATTGCGGCTCATTTCCTCCGGTCTTCGCCACAGTCTGTATAATGTGGGCCTTGAGGGAATTCAACTGCCAACCCCTGGTCGGACGAGTCGAGCGACGGCAGCAAACAAACGTGAGGATGAAAATAACCTCATTAAAGAGCTCGGAGCGACGTCTGCTCATTAGCCGCGGCGTCTCCTTCTAGCTAATTAGCGGGCGCGACGCCAGGAAGTGTCGCTTTGGCGGCGTCGGACGTGAGGAAGCGCCGCAGCGAGTGAAGACGCCGCGGACGACGCCAGAACCACTTGATTGATGTGACTTTAAATGTTTATAAATAAGTCAGATGCTCACAGAAGGTTCGTCGTCAACGGTAGCAACATAATATACCAGTTACTCGTTCGTACCGTAATATCACACGCGTGTAATCGACGCTCCGAACCGTCGTGTATCCAGTGACAGCACTGAGATTCATTCACTTTTATGACCACTAGAGGGATCTGACTCTGCAAACAAATACGATCAGTATTTACAAGAACATGAAATATCTACAAGAACATGAAATATCTACTAGAACATGAAATATCTACTAGAACATGAAATATCTACTAGAACATGAAATATCTACTAGAACATGAAATATCTACTGGAACATGAAATATCTACTAGAACATGAAATATCTACTAGAACATGAAATATCTACTGGAACATGAAATATCTACTAGAACATGAAATATCTACTAGAACATGAAATATCTGTTACGTGATAAATCATCATGTTTGTCTTTATAAACTTCACAACCTTTTCTAAACACATCATCTTTTCCTCCAGAGCTAGAAAATCACATTATTGTCAAAGACTCCATGAAGTCTGAATGTTTCCTGAGGAGGACGAGGAGGATTTTGATGCGTCAGCGGTTATGACCGTAATAACTGTAATAAGTGTAATAACTGAAATAAGTGTAATAACTGAAATAAGTGTAATAAGTGTAATAACTGAAATAAGTGTAATAAGTGTAATAAGTGTAATAACTGTAATAAGTGTAATAAGTGTAATAAGTGTAATAAGTGTAATAAGTGTAATAAGTGTAATAACTGAAATAAGTGTAATAAGTGTAATAAGTGTAATAACTATAATAAGTGTAATAAGTGTAATAACTGTAATAAGTGTAATAACTGTAATAAGTGTAATAACTCTAATACGTGTTATAAGTGTAATAACTGAAATAACTGTAATAAGTGTAATAAGTGTAATAACTGTAATAAGTGTAATAACTGTAATAAGTGTAATAACTGTAATAAGTGTAATAACTCTAATACGTGTTATAAGTGTAATAACTGAAATAACTGTAATAAGTGTAATAACTGTAAAAACTGTAATAAGTGTAATAAGTGTAATAACTCTAATACGTGTTATAAGTGTATCAACTGAAAGAACTATAATAACTATAATACGTGTAATAACTGTAATAAGTGAAATAACTGTAATAAGTGTAATAACTCTAATACGTGTTATAAGTGTAATAAGTGTAATAACTGTAATAACTCTAATACGTGTTATAAGTGTAATAAGTGTAATAACTCTAATAAGTGTAATAACTCTAATACGTGTTATAAGTGTAATAAGTGTAATAAGTGTAATAACTGTAATAAGTGTAATAAGTGTAAAAACTGTAATAAGTGTAAAAACTGTAATAACTTTTAATAACTGTAATAAGTGTATTAACTTTTAATAACTGTAATAACCATCAATGGGTCACTATTATATATATATATATATATATATATATATATATATATATATATAAACGTAGCACATATGAGCAGTGGCGCCTCAGAAGAGAATGAAAGTGATCAGTTCTCCTGCTGTGACTCTATATTTAGAACATAAATCACTTCCACTCCTGGCCTTTGCACTAAGCTGTGAGTGCTGGGAGGAAGTCATACCTGCTGGCACCTCATACCTGCTGGCACCTCATACCTGCTGGCACCTCATACCTGCTGGCACCTCATACCTGCTCTCACCTCATACCTGCTCTCACCTCATACCTGCTCTCACCTCATACCTGCTCTCACCTCATACCTGCTGGCACCTCATACCTGCTCTCACCTCATACCTGCTGGCACCTCATACCTGCTGGCACCTCATACCTGCTCGCACCTCATACCTGCTGGCACCTCATACCTGCTCGCACCTCATACCTGCTGGCACCTCATACCTGCTGGCACCTCATACCTGCTCGCACCTCATACCTGCTGGCACCTCATACCTGCTCTCACCTCATACCTGCTGGCACCTCATACCTGCTGGCACCTCATACCTGCTCTCACCTCATACCTGCTGGCACCTCATACCTGCTCTCACCTCATACCTGCTGGCACCTCATACCTGCTCTCACCTCATACCTGCTGGCACCTCATACCTGCTCTCACCTCATACCTGCTCTCACCTCATACCTGCTGGCACCTCATACCTGCTGGCACCTCATACCTGCTCTCACCTCATACCTGCTCGCACCTCATACCTGCTCGCACCTCATACCTGCTCTCACCTCATACCTGCTCGCACCTCATACCTGCTCTCACCTCATACCTGCTCGCACCTCATACCTGCTGGCACCTCATACCTGCTGGCACCTCATACCTGCTCTCACCTCATACCTGCTGGCACCTCATACCTGCTCGCACCTCATACCTGCTGGCACCTCATACCTGCTCTCACCTCATACCTGCTGGCACCTCATACCTGCTGGCACCTCATACCTGCTCTCACCTCATACCTGCTGGCACCTCATACCTGCTCTCACCTCATACCTGCTGGCACCTCATACCTGCTCTCACCTCATACCTGCTCTCACCTCATACCTGCTCGCACCTCATACCTGCTGGCACCTCATACCTGCTCTCACCTCATACCTGCTGGCACCTCATACCTGCTCTCACCTCATACCTGCTCTCACCTCATACCTGCTCTCACCTCATACCTGCTGGCACCTCATACCTGCTCGCACCTCATACCTGCTCGCACCTCATACCTGCTCCCACCTCATACCTGCTGGCACCTCATACCTGCTGGCACCTCATACCTGCTCTCACCTCATACCTGCTCGCACCTCATACCTGCTCTCACCTCATACCTGCTGGCACCTCATACCTGCTGGCACCTCATACCTGCTCTCACCTCATACCTGCTGGCACCTCATACCTGCTCTCACCTCATACCTGCTGGCACCTCATACCTGCTCTCACCTCATACCTGCTCTCACCTCATACCTGCTGGCACCTCATACCTGCTCTCACCTCATACCTGCTGGCACCTCATACCTGCTGGCACCTCATACCTGCTGGCACCTCATACCTGCTGGCACCTCATACCTGCTCGCACCTCATACCTGCTGGCACCTCATACCTGCTGGCACCTCATACCTGCTCTCACCTCATACCTGCTGGCACCTCATACCTGCTGGCACCTCATACCTGCTGGCACCTCATACCTGCTGGCACCTCATACCTGCTGGCACCTCATACCTGCTCTCACCTCATACCTGCTGGCACCTCATACCTGCTGGCACCTCATACCTGCTCTCACCTCATACCTGCTCTCACCTCATACCTGCTGGCACCTCATACCTGCTGGCACCTCATACCTGCTCTCACCTCATACCTGCTGGCACCTCATACCTGCTGGCACCTCATACCTGCTGGCACCTCATACCTGCTCTCACCTCATACCTGCTGGCACCTCATACCTGCTGGCACCTCATACCTGCTGGCACCTCATACCTGCTCGCACCTCATACCTGCTCTCACCTCATACCTGCTCGCACCTCATACCTGCTCTCACCTCATACCTGCTGGCACCTCATACCTGCTGGCACCTCATACCTGCTCTCACCTCATACCTGCTGGCACCTCATACCTGCTCTCACCTCATACCTGCTGGCACCTCATACCTGCTCTCACCTCATACCTGCTGGCACCTCATACCTGCTCTCACCTCATACCTGCTGGCACCTCATACCTGCTCTCACCTCATACCTGCTGGCACCTCATACCTGCTCTCACCTCATACCTGCTGGCACCTCATACCTGCTCTCACCTCATACCTGCTCTCACCTCATACCTGCTCTCACCTCATACCTGCTGGCACCTCATACCTGCTCTCACCTCATACCTGCTCTCACCTCATACCTGCTCTCACCTCATACCTGCTCTCACCTCATACCTGCTCGCACCTCATACCTGCTCTCACCTCATACCTGCTCTCACCTCATACCTGCTCTCACCTCATACCTGCTCTCACCTCATACCTGCTCTCACCTCATACCTGCTCTCACCTCATACCTGCTCGCACCTCATACCTGCTCTCACCTCATACCTGCTGGCACCTCATACCTGCTCTCACCTCATACCTGCTGGCACCTCATACCTGCTCTCACCTCATACCTGCTCTCACCTCATACCTGCTGGCACCTCATACCTGCTGGCACCTCATACCTGCTCTCACCTCATACCTGCTGGCACCTCATACCTGCTCTCACCTCATACCTGCTCGCACCTCATACCTGCTCGCACCTCATACCTGCTCGCACCTCATACCTGCTCGCACCTCATACCTGCTCGCACCTCATACCTGCTGGCACCTCATACCTGCTCTCACCTCATACCTGCTCGCACCTCATACCTGCTCGCACCTCATACCTGCTCGCACCTCATACCTGCTCTCACCTCATACCTGCTCGCACCTCATACCTGCTGGCACCTCATACCTGCTCTCACCTCATACCTGCTCTCACCTCATACCTGCTGGCACCTCATACCTGCTCGCACCTCATACCTGCTCTCACCTCATACCTGCTCTCACCTCATACCTGCTCTCACCTCATACCTGCTCTCACCTCATACCTGCTCTCACCTCATACCTGCTGGCACCTCATACCTGCTCTCACCTCATACCTGCTCGCACCTCATACCTGCTCGCACCTCATACCTGCTCGCACCTCATACCTGCTCGCACCTCATACCTGCTGGCACCTCATACCTGCTGGCACCTCATACCTGCTCGCACCTCATACCTGCTGGCACCTCATACCTGCTCGCACCTCATACCTGCTGGCACCTCATACCTGCTGGCACCTCATACCTGCTCGCACCTCATACCTGCTGGCACCTCATACCTGCTCGCACCTCATACCTGCTGGCACCTCATACCTGCTGGCACCTCATACCTGCTGGCACCTCATACCTGCTCGCACCTCATACCTGCTCTCACCTCATACCTGCTGGCACCTCATACCTGCTCGCACCTCATACCTGCTCCTCATACCTGCTCGCACCTCATACCTGCTGGCACCTCATACCTGCTCGCACCTCATACCTGCTGGCACCTCATACCTGCTCGCACCTCATACCTGCTGGCACCTCATACCTGCTCGCACCTCATACCTGCTCGCACCTCATACCTGCTCGCACCTCATACCTGCTCGCACCTCATACCTGCTCGCACCTCATACCTGCTCGCACCTCATACCTGCTCGCACCTCATACCTGCTCGCACCTCATACCTGCTGGCACCTCATACCTGCTCGCACCTCATACCTGCTCTCACCTCATACCTGCTCGCACCTCATACCTGCTGGCACCTCATACCTGCTCGCACCTCATACCTGCTGGCACCTCATACCTGCTCTCACCTCATACCTGCTCTCACCTCATACCTGCTGGCACCTCATACCTGCTCTCACCTCATACCTGCTCTCACCTCATACCTGCTGGCACCTCATACCTGCTGGCACCTCATACCTGCTCGCACCTCATACCTGCTGGCACCTCATACCTGCTCGCACCTCATACCTGCTGGCACCTCATACCTGCTCTCACCTCATACCTGCTGGCACCTCATACCTGCTGGCACCTCATACCTGCTCGCACCTCATACCTGCTGGCACCTCATACCTGCTCTCACCTCATACCTGCTCTCACCTCATACCTGCTCTCACCTCATACCTGCTGGCACCTCATACCTGCTCGCACCTCATACCTGCTGGCACCTCATACCTGCTCCCACCTCATACCTGCTGGCACCTCATACCTGCTGGCACCTCATACCTGCTCTCACCTCATACCTGCTCGCACCTCATACCTGCTCTCACCTCATACCTGCTCTCACCTCATACCTGCTGGCACCTCATACCTGCTCGCACCTGATACCTGCTCGCACCTCATACCTGCTGGCACCTCATACCTGCTGGCACCTCATACCTGCTCGCACCTCATACCTGCTCGCACCTCATACCTGCTCTCACCTCATACCTGCTGGCACCTCATACCTGCTCTCACCTCATACCTGCTCTCACCTCATACCTGCTCGCACCTCATACCTGCTCTCACCTCATACCTGCTGGCACCTCATACCTGCTCTCACCTCATACCTGCTCTCACCTCATACCTGCTCGCACCTCATACCTGCTGGCACCTCATACCTGCTGGCACCTCATACCTGCTCTCACCTCATACCTGCTCTCACCTCATACCTGCTCGCACCTCATACCTGCTGGCACCTCATACCTGCTGGCACCTCATACCTGCTGGCACCTCATACCTGCTCTCACCTCATACCTGCTCTCACCTCATACCTGCTCTCACCTCATACCTGCTGGCACCTCATACCTGCTCGCACCTCATACCTGCTCTCACCTCATACCTGCTCCCACCTCATACCTGCTGGCACCTCATACCTGCTGGCACCTCATACCTGCTCTCACCTCATACCTGCTGGCACCTCATACCTGCTGGCACCTCATACCTGCTCTCACCTCATACCTGCTGGCACCTCATACCTGCTCTCACCTCATACCTGCTCTCACCTCATACCTGCTGGCACCTCATACCTGCTCGCACCTCATACTTGCTCTCACCTCATACCTGCTGGCACCTCATACCTGCTGGCACCTCATACCTGCTCGCACCTCATACCTGCTCTCACCTCATACCTGCTGGCACCTCATACCTGCTGGCACCTCATACCTGCTCGCACCTCATACTTGCTCTCACCTCATACTTGCTCGCACCTCATACCTGCTGGCACCTCATACCTGCTCGCACCTCATACCTGCTCTCACCTCATACCTGCTGGCACCTCATACCTGCTCGCACCTCATACCTGCTCTCACCTCATACCTGCTGGCACCTCATACCTGCTCTCACCTCATACCTGCTCTCACCTCATACCTGCTCTCACCTCATACCTGCTGGCACCTCATACCTGCTCTCACCTCATACCTGCTCTCACCTCATACCTGCTCTCACCTCATACCTGCTCGCACCTCATACCTGCTCGCACCTCATACCTGCTGGCACCTCATACCTGCTCTCACCTCATACCTGCTCTCACCTCATACCTGCTCTCACCTCATACCTGCTGGCACCTCATACCTGCTCTCACCTCATACCTGCTCTCACCTCATACCTGCTCGCACCTCTGTCTCAGGATCTAAAAAGATTTGATTTCACGCTCAGAATGTTTAAATACATATAAGACGATGTTGTGTAATAATAATGTCATTTAATGTTATACAATGTTGCGTAATGTAACATAATGTAACATAATGTAACATAATGTAACATAATGTAACATAATGTAACGTAATGTAACATAATGTAACATAATGTAACATAATGTAACATAATGTAACATAATGTAACATAATGTAATATGACGTAACGTAATGTCATACAACGTAACACAATAAAATGTCGTGTAATATAACGCAAGTAAAACAGTACGTAACGTGTCGTTACCGAATGTCAGGTAACAAAATCGGAATGTAAGGTAACGGAATGTTACGTAACATAATGCAAAATAATATGACATAACGTAATGTCGTACAATGTAACACAATAAAATGTAACACATGTAACAGATTCTGTTATTCTCTAACTCTGTTCTCTGTGAACATTATTTTACATAACGTTCTATCTCATAACATAATGTAACTCATGTAATATAACACAATTTAATGTAACATAACAATTATGTAACATGTCATTATTTAATGTCAGGTAATGTAACATAGTGTACCAGAATGTTACGTAACATAATGTAAGACAGAGGAGTTACAGCGTCGGGTCAAATGAGGACACTGGTGAAGGGGGGAGTGAAGGGGGGAGTGAAGGGGGAGTGAAGGGGGAGAGAAGGAGGGAGAGAAGGAGGGAGTGAAGGGGGAGAGAAGGGGGAGTGAAGGGGGAGTGAAGGGGGGAGTGAAGGGGGAGTGAAGGGGGGAGTGAAGGGGGAGAGAAGGAGGGAGAGAAGGGGAGAGTGAAGTGGAGAGTGAAGGGGGGAGAGAAGGGGGGAGTGAAGGGGGGAGTGAAGGGGGAGAGAAGGAGGGAGAGAAGGGGAGAGTGAAGTGGAGAGTGAAGGGGGGAGAGAAGGGGGGAGTGAAGGGGGGAGTGAAGGGGGAGTGAAGGGGGGAGTGAAGGGGGAGTGAAGGGGGGAGTGAAGGGGGAGAGAAGGAGGGAGAGAAGGGGAGAGTGAAGTGGAGAGTGAAGGGGGGAGAGAAGGGGGAGAGAAGGAGGGAGTGAAGGGGGAGAGAAGGGGGAGTGAAGGGGGAGAGGAGGGAGAGAAGGGGGGATTGAAGGAGGAGTGAAGGGGGGGAAAGGGGGGAGTGAAGGGGGAGTAAGGGGGGAGAGAAGGGGGGGAAAGGGGGGAGTGAAGGGGGAGTAAGGGGGGAGAGAAGGGGGGAGTGAAAGGGGGAGAGAAGGGGGAGTGAAGGGGGGAGAGGGGGGGAGTGAAGGGGGAGTGAAGGGGGAGTAAGGAGGGAGAGAAGGGGGGAGAGAAGGGGGGAGTGAAAGGGGGAGAGAAGGGGGGAGAGGGGGGAGTGAAGGGGGAGTAAGGGGGGAGAGAAGGGGGGAGTGAAAGGGGGAGAGAAGGGGGGAGTGAAGGGGAGAGTGAAGTGGAGAGTGAAGGGGGGAGAGAAGGGGGAGTGAAGGGGGGAGTGAAGGGGGAGAGAAGGAGGGAGAGAAGGGGAGAGTGAAGTGGAGAGTGAAGGGGGGAGAGAAGGGGGGAGTGAAGGGGGGAGTGAAGGGGGAGAGAAGGAGGGAGAGAAGGGGAGAGTGAAGTGGAGAGTGAAGGGGGGTGGGAGAGAGAAGGGGGGAGTGAAGGGGGAGTGAAGGGGGGAGTGAAGGGGGAGTGAAGGGGGGAGTGAAGGGGGGAGATGAAGGGGGAGGAAGGGGAGAGAAGGGAGAGTGAAGGGAGAGAAGGGGGAAGAGGGGGGAGAGAGGGGAGAGGAAGGAAGGGAGTGAAGGGGGGAAGGAGGGGTGAAGGGGGAGGGAGGGGAGGGGGGAAGGGGGGTGAAGAGGAGTGAAGGGGGGAGAAGGGGGGAGTGAGGGAGGGAGAGAAGGGGGAGAGGGAAGGGGGGAGAGAAGGGGGGATGAAGGGGGAGGGGGGGAGTGAAGGGAGTGAAGGGGGAGTAAGGGGGAGGAAGGGAGAAGGGGGAGTTAAGAGTCCGTTCCAAGACTCTGAGGTCCCATAATGGATATATGTGTTTCCTTTGTTTGTGTGGGTTTACTCCGGGTACTCGTCTGTAGGTCGGGGTCAAAGGTCAAGTGGACATCAATGATGCAGAAAAACACAACAAACCTCTGAAGCATTATTACATCGTTCTGTGGAGATCTGAAGCGTGTCGAGTACTTAGAGACACAAGTACGACTGGAGGCTCCAGTGTATGTACTCGATATACTCTATATACTCTGAATTCTCTGTATACTCGGTATACTCGGTATACTCTATATACTCGGTATACTCTATATACTCGGTATACTCTATATACTCTGAATACTCTATATACTCTATTTACTCTGTATACTCTATATACTCTATAAACTCTATATACTCTATATACTCTGTATAGTCTATATACTCTCAATACTCTATATACTCTGAATACTCTATATACTCTATTTACTCTGTATACTCTATATACTCTATATACTCGGTATACTCTATATACTCGGTATACTCTAAATACTCTATATACTCTATTTACTCTGTATACTCTATATACTCTATAAACTCTATATACTCTATATACTCTGTATAGTCTATATACTCTGAATACTCTATATACTCTGAATACTCTATATACTCTGAATACTCTATATACTCTATTTACTCTGTATACTCTATATACTCTATAAACTCTATATACTCTATATACTCTGTATAGTCTATATACTCTGAATACTCTATATACTCTGAATACTCTATATACTCTGAATACTCTATATACACTATATACTCTGAATACTATATATACTCTGAATACTCTATATACTCTGTATACTCTATTTACTCTGTATACTCTATATACTCTGTATACTCTGTATACTCTATTTACTCTGTATACTCTATATATTCTGTATACTCTATGTACTCTATAAACTCTATATACTCTGTATAGTCTATATACTCTGTATACTCTATACACTCTATACACTCTATACACTCTGTATACTCTATATACTCTGTATACTCTATATACTCTGTATATCCTGTATACTCCGAATACTACACAGCATCATGAACATTCCTTTGACGAGAAGATAAAAACTAATTTCTTGCTGAGAGGTTGTTGGTTCGAAACCAGTTCCAGACGTCAGCGTTGATGCTGAGATTCTTAGCGGATCAATAACCTTTAACTTAAATTAATCTCACATTCATTCCCCTTTGTGTTTTTCATGAAGAACGTTCGATTCGTGTCATATTCTGTTGCTTCACTTCCTGCTAGAGCGCCCCCTGGTGGAGATCTGACGACAACCGGCGTCATGTTGTCGCAACATTTTTAGGTGAAAGAAAAGATTTTGCCTAAAAATAACGCTTTAATATGGAACATCACACTTATTTCATATAAATAAAATCATAATAAAAGTTTAAACTCAAGACGATTGTATGGATTATATATTCAAGCACGGATTCACCAAAAGATTAATGTCTTATTAAATCCTTTCATTTCCTCTCACAGTATTTATTGAAGACATTACACTCAAGTGTAGTTTTCAGATGAAAGAATCTGGTGTTGGACTCGACTGGAGACGAACCAGTCGTTGTGTTTCTGGATCTAATGGACGAGCTGCATGCCAGCGTTGCTCGAGGGCACGAAGTCAAGAAGAACCAGAGTGTTGATCTGAGCGCGAACTCCCTGGTTTTCTGCCTCCAGTGAAGACATTTGTTTAGCAAATACGACTGCAGGTGAGAAACACCTGTTGAAACACGACCAGTCCTTCCTTCTCATCCCCGTGAATAAAACAGTCGTGACTCCAGGATGAAAATAGTCTGAGATGATGTTGGAAGCGGCGACAATAAAGATTCGTTACGTGGCGTCCGTGGATCCAAACCTCAGCGTCTCTCTCCTGACCCGGCTCTATTTAAAGTCCTGGGATCTGGACCCGGCTCCAGTTACAGGCCAAACACGGTTCTTGAAGCGGCAGCAGTCCAAGCAGCTCCACGATGAAGGTTCTCGCTCGGACCCGAGAGAAGCACCAGATCGTCCAACGGTTTTCAGACGGACGGAGACGTCGACGACCACGAGACATAGAAGTACAAACTGACAACTTTACAGAACGTGACACTGATTTTAAGAAATGTTTGATTTATACAATAAAAAAATATAAACGATGACATGTTTTCGATGCATATCGCACGTGATAATATCGCGATGTATCGACATTTTTTCGATACGTCTAGCAGCCTTAGTTTTTATTATGACGAGACGTCAATCAAACGAGTTCAGGAATCAATCCAACTGTCGTGATCTTCGCAGGTGGATCCGTGTCATCAGAATATTATGTGGTTTTATTTTACATTTCAAACGTTGAAACTAGAAAAAATAAACATCGATTTGAATCCGACAGTTTTTGTTATTGTTTTTTTCAACAGGTCAAAGTATATTTTCAAAATAAATGTCATTTTTCTGGTTGAATTTAACAATATAAATGTTCAAACTTAAAATGTTATTATTGACAATTATAAGCGTGATTAGTTTTTTAATTTAATATAATTTAATTTTTTTTTTTTTTTATAGTTGAATTTAAATGTATTTACGCATCGTTTGATGTTCAAATAATTAAAAATAAATCAATTCTCAATTCAATATTTTTAATTCAGTCTTTTAAACTCACTACAACAGTGTTGTCAGACATAACCAACAGATCACCGAGCGACTGGAAAAAGACAACGAATCACAATGTTCTCCTCGTGTCGCTGAGTTTACTCCGGACACTCCGGTTTCCTCCCACACTCCACAAACATACAGAGGTTGATTGAGAACTTTGGGAAATTATCCATAGGTATGATTGTGTGTGTGAATGGTTGTCTGTCTTTGTGTGTCCTGAGACGGACTGGCATCCTGTCCAGGGTGTCCCCTGCCTCTCACCCTATGATACTGGGATAGACTCCCCGTGACCCCCAAAAGGGATAAAGTGGTAGAAAATGTATTTTTGAATCATCTGAATTAGAAAATCAAATTCTGTTTAAAAAAAATAAAAATTAGTTGTAGTATTAGTAGTGGAAGTAGTAGTAGAAGTAGAACAAGTGGAATTAGTAGTTAAAGTATTGGAAGGGAAATTAGTAGTAAAACGTATTAAATTAGTAGAAAGAAAAAATAGTAGTAGAATTAGTAGTACAACTAGAAATATGAGTAGTATTAGAAGTAGTAGTGGAATAAGTAGTAAAAGTAGATGTAGTAGTAGTATTATTATTAGTAAAAGTAGTAGTAAAAGTATAAGTAGGTCAAAGTGGAAGGAGTTGAAACATGAGTTGGAAATGTTTCCCATTGAAACTAATGGGATAGAAAGTTAAAAGTTTGAACGGTTCAAATCGGATAAAATTTGTGGGAGGAGAAGCAGAACAAAGTTTAGGTCAGAAGAAAACAGGATCTCAATTGTGCGACTGCTTCCCAGCATTCACACAATGACTGCTTCCCAGCATTCACACGATGAATGTTGCTGTATTTGTGACAAACGTTGTTTTTTTCTGCTAAAGAAACGGATTTATTCACCTGATGGGCTCAAACAACACATCCCAGGTGAGAACACACACACACACACAAACACACACACACACACACACACACCTTCACAGCCAACAGTGACTGGTACTTACATCCGTGTCCGGGCCCTTGTCGGCCCCCGGGCAGGAGAACGTGACAAACTCATGGCACCTCTTGTGGACCACGAAGCAACAAACTGGGAAAGAAGAAGAAAAGTCGTCAACATTTACTGAAGTTCTGACCCGAGTTCTGACCCGAACACGTCAGACAGGCGTGAACACAATGTTGCAGCTACACAATTAAAGTCAATGTTTGTGCACACATGACAAACATTGTGTGTTTTTTTTTGTGGCGACGTTCAAAGACGTCGTAAAATATTCTTGACGAGTGAATCATGACGACACAGAGGCAGGAATATCAGCGAAAGACTTGTACAGCTGCTGCTGAATGAATACATTCAAGATGATTTTAATGCTTTTTTAAAATTCTTTTAGCCAATCATGTGACGCGCAGGCGATCATGTGACAAAGTCACATCACATTTTTAATTGAATTTAAAAGACTTTGAATTGTTAAAAATATTGAAATCCAAAAAATCTATTTACAATTAATAGGAATTAGAATATTAAGCAAAATATTACATTTTTCAAATTAAATAAATCCCAAAAACGAATTCAAGGTTTCAAAATAAAAAGTGATTTAAGATTTAAATATTTGAGCAAAAGAAAAAATCAGTTTGTAAAAGAGTTTGATGAATGGATTTAATTTACATGCATTAATATAGACGAGCGGTTTCTCCTCGGGTGACTTTAGCAGCCGCACACACACACACACACACACGCACGCACACACGCACACACACACACACACACACACACACACACACACACACACACACACACACACACACACACACAGAAACCATCAGGATCACTCATCTGCTTTAAAGCTTCACATGTTTCACTCGGAGCTCGATAAAGATCAGACGTCGGTTCTTTAAAGAAATTAATCTTTTCCTCAAAGTGTTTAGTTGAAAAAAAAGGTAACATTGTGATTTGTTACTTTCAACGATCACATGACATGAATGAAGGATCACATGAATGAATGAAGGATCACATGAATGAATGATCACATGACATAAATCGATGATCACATGACATGAATCGATGATCACATGACATGAATCGATGATCACATGAATGAATGATCACATGACATGAATCGATGACCACATGACATAAATGAAGGATCACCTGACATGAATTAATGATCACATGACATGAATGAATGATCACATGACATGAATGAATGATCACATGACATGAATGAATGATCACATGACATGAATCGATGATCACATGAATGAATGATCACATGACATGCATATTGATAACAACAATAATTTCACGTTGTAGTGATTAATTACATTTCAATGACACATTTGTCAAGTGTCTTTGATTGTTTGTATAAAACTTTATTGGAACTGATTTTAAGACGAGACCGAAACAAACAAACACATTGTTTTGATGAATTGAAGACGAATAAAGATCAACATTCTGGACCAATGAAGAGAAACTAATGTGTTTTATTTGATCAGTGACTTCTCTTCATATATTCATCTATTGTTGTGGTGAAAGCACGTCAATAAAGTGGGTTCAGCTGATGAGAGTTTGAGGAAGAATGACCTCTGACCTCTGGGTCAAGAGTGTGGAAAACAGAAGGTAAGAGAGACGATGAAAAGAAAATACTTCCATCAGGACTTTAACAACTTAACACCTTCGCTGGAGCGAGACTTGACCTGCTGTCGACCAATCATCACGTCTGTTGCTGCTTTAGCTTCTGATGAGTCACATGACCCGAGTCACATGACCCGAGTCACATGACCCGAGTCACATGACCCGAGTCACATGACCCGAAAAGATCAATACGTGTCAATAAAGGTGTCGATAATTAATTTGAATCCACTTTTTCAGTAATAATACATTTAAATACTCTTTATCTATAATAATTCATTTCAATAAACTTTATCTATAACAATTAATTTAAATAAACTGTATTTATAACAATTAATTTAAATAAACTGTATTTATAATAATTCATTGAAATTCACTTTTTTAATAATAATACATTTAAATACTCTTTATCTATAATAATTCATTTAAATAAACTTTATCTATAATAATTAATGTAAATAAACTTTACTAATAATAATACATGTAAATAAACTAAAAAAAAAAAAATTAATAACAAGTTAAAATCAACTGAATCATTAATCATGACGTTCGTCAGTTTTAACATATTGACGGACAACACAGTTTCAGGGTCAATAGGTCATGATTATACAACAACACTTAACGACGTCATCGATTGTTGTGAAGAGAACGTTTGTTTGTGTCGTCAACGCAGAAGAACTCAGTAGACGTTCGACTCTCCAGGCTAAAGGTTCATAGATTATAAATACATGGTTTAGAATCATTCAAACGTCTTAAGAAAACGATCTTTGACAAGGTTTTCATCTTCGAGAGAACATATGAAGGTTCTTCACTCGTGTGAACCTGGACTGGTGTCTCCTGGTGTCGAGTCACTTTTCTACTCCTTCCTGACACCGTCTTGAGCCTGGAATTGAACCCACAACCAGCAGTTTAACCATCAGGTGCTGAGATGAACAATATAAAACCTTCTCACCCTCGCGGAGCAACATCGTGTTTTAACTTCACCAGGGATTGTGTTTGTAGAAGAACAAACACACTTTTGAACCAACAACTGAGGGATGAAGGTTCCTTTCATGAACATTGACTTCAACTACACACAGTTGTGTAGCAGAAGATGCGCTAATGCAAACACAACAAGATACACACTTGAAATCACAATTGTGTTTCATGTAGGTGTGTGTGTGTTTTAAGAATGTGTTGATACAACACAAATAGCACAACAACCCGGATAGTTTGCTTTGAGGTCAGAACAACAACACAATGTACTTTTATACACTATTAGTACAAATATTTGTGTGCTACATCCAAAAAACATTGAAAGTACACAACACATGTATTTGTGTATATAAGATGTGTACTAAGAATATACATGGAGAGCAACGATTAAAACAGGTTCAAACAGACGTGTTCATGACGTGTTCATGACGTACTCATGACGTGTGCATGACATGTTCATGACATGTTCATGATGTGTTCATGACGTGTGCATGACGTGTTCATAATGTTTTCATGACGTGTTCATGATGTGTTCATAATGTGTTCATGACATGTTCATGATGTGTTCATAATGTGTTCATGACATGTTCATGATGTGTTCATAATGTGTTCATGACATGTTCATTATGTGTTCACAATGTGTTCATGACATGTTCATGACATGTTCATGACATGTTCATGATGTGTTCATAATGTGTTCATGACATGTTCATGATGTGTTCATAATGTGTTCATGACATGTTCATGACGTGTGCATGATGTGTTCATAATGTGTTCATGACATGTTCATGACATGTTCATGATGTGTTCATAATGTGTTCATGACATGTTCATGACGTGTTCATGATGTGTTCATAATGTGTTCATGACATGTTCATGATGTGTTCATAATGTGTTCATAATGTGTTCATGACATGTTCATGACGTGTGCATGACATGTTCATAATGTTTTCATGACATGTTCATGACATGTTCATGACATGTTCATGACGTGTTCATGATGTTTTCATGACGTGTTCATGACGTGTTCATAATGTTTTCATGACATGTTCATGACGTGTTCATGACGTGTTCATAATGTTTTCATGACATGTTCATGACATGTTCATGACATGTTCAAGACGTGTTCATGACATGTTCATGACGTGTTCATGACGTGTTCATAATGTTTTCATAATGTTTTCATGACATGTTCATGACGTGTTCATTATGTTTTCATGACATGTTCATGACGGGGTAATGACTAGTTAATGACGTGTTCATGACATGGAGAAGCTAGTGATGTGTCACTGTCATGTTGTGTGTTGTGTGTTGTGTGTTGCGTGTTGCGTGTTGTGTGTTGTGTGTTGTGTGCGTGCTAGTTTGTGAATGTGTCGCGGACCTGGCGACGCTCCAGGATATCACTCCAGTCACTTACATAACTCAGCCTCGCTCACATCTCCACAACATTGTGTTTCTTCCTCGTGCAGAATCTTCTCTGGACCCACGAGCGAGCTGGAAATCAAGCCTCGCCGCCGCACAACACAACACACAACACACAACACACAACACACAACACACAACACACAACACATAACACACAACAGCTCCGACACTTGTGGTTCTGAGAAAGTGCATCGACCAGGGAAGTGAGGAGGCAGACGCACAAAGAGCAGCCCACATCCACCGCACACTCTCACAGAGTTGTGTAGACAGCAGGTGTGATGATGCAAACAACACAAGATACACACTTCAAGTCTCATATCTTTAAATATGACACACACACACACACACACAAACACACACACACACACTTCTGTCATGTTGACATGATACTGAATGATGCCATTAATCGTGATTAATTTATTACAGACGTTCTATATATTACATAATATTGTTGATGACAACGATGTATGTATATATATATATATATATATATATATATATATATGTACTGGACAATACTACACATATATACTTGTTACTACACTATCACAACACCAGAGTCAAGTACTGGACAATACTACACATATATACTTGTTACTACACTATCACAACACCAGAGTCAAGTACTGGACAATACTACACATATATACTTGTTACTACACTATCACAACACCAGAGTCAAGTACTGGACAATACTACACATATATACTTGTTACTACTCTATCACAACACCAGATTCAAGTACTGGACAATACTACACATATATACTTGTTACTACACTATCACAACACCAGATTCAAGTACTGGACAATACTACACATATATACTTGTTACTACACTATCACAACACCAGAGTCAAGTACTGGACAATACTACACATATATACTTGTTACTACACTATCACAACACCAGAGTCAAGTACTGGACAATACTACACATATATACTTGTTACTACACTATCACAACACCAGAGTCAAGTACTGGACAATACTACACATATATACTTGTTACTACACTATCACAACACCAGAGTCAAGTACTGGACAATACTACACATATATACTTGTCACTACACTAAGTACTCCACACAAGGGTTCAAATGAGTACATTATTATTGTGACTCAAACATCTTCCTGTCGTTCACAAAACAAGGAGAGAAACAGGAAAAACAGAAGTTGGTTCACAGGAAGTGAGCGATAATCACGCAGGAAGCGGGCGTGTCTCTCCAGCGGCGAACAATCGACGAGATAAGTGGTTCGGCAATAAAACCATATCCAGTAAAAAGCTGCTGAATTATTGAAGAAAAACAAATGTGAGGCTTCGAGTGGAAGAGAAATGGTTCCTCGTTCTTCACCACATCAGGAAGATGTTTCCAGGAGGATCTCAGACCCGAGACCTCGATGGACCAGATTAAATATAAATGTTTGTCAAGAAGGAAGTGAAGGAATAAACTTGTACAAGTAAAACTTCAGATCCGTGAAGAACGAGCAGATGAATGGTTTCCCTGAACTGTGTGTTCCAGGAACAGTGCAGCAGAGAGGAGGCCCCGGGGCAGACCCAGCACACGCCTGGACGATTACGCCTCAGTTGTCGTGCGAGAGCTTTGTTGTCGCTGCAGAGCTGTGTGTGCGTTTATGGAGAGAATCACTAGCTTTTATACCTCGAAACTTTGATTAAAGTTACCGTTTTAATTATGCTTTTAAGTATTTAACTAAGTTTTTAAGTATTTCATTATGTTTTTAAGTATTTAACTACGTTTTTAAGTATTTCATTATGTTTTTAAGTATTTAACTACGTTTTTAAGTATTTCATTATGTTTTTAAGTATTTAACTACGTTTTGAAGTATTTCATTATGTTTTTAAGTATTTAACTACGTTTTCAAGTATTTAATTTTGTTTTTAAGTATTTAAAAATGTTAAGTATTTAATTATATTTTTACCTATATTTTTAAGTATTTAACTAGGTTTTTAAGTATTTAATTATGTGTTTAAGTATTTCATTATGTTTTTAAGTATTTAACTACGTTTTTAAGTATTTCATTATGTTTTTAAGTATTTCACTACGTTTTCAAGTATTTAATTTTGTTTTTAAGTATTTAAATATGTTAACTATTTAATTATATTTTTAAGTATTTTAATATATTTTTAAGTATTTAAATATGATTTTAAGTATTTAATATATTTTTAAGTATTCACCTATATTTTTAAGTATTTAACTACGTTTTTAAGTATTTAATTATATTTTTAAGTACTTCATTATGTTTTTAAGTATTTAATTATATTTTTAGGTATTTACCTATATTTTTAAGTATTTAACTACGTTTTTAAGTATTTAAATATGTTTCTAAGTATTTAACTTAGTTTTCAAGTATTAAACTATATTTTTAAGTATTTAACTAAATTTTTAAGTATTTAACTTTGTTTTCAAGTATTTAACTATATTTCTAAGTATTCAATTAAGTTTTTAAGTATTTAATAATGTTTTTAAGTATTTAATTATATTTTGAAGTATTTAAATATGTTTTAAAGTATTTTACTAAGTTTTTAAGTATTTAACTACGTTTTTAAGTATTTAACTATATTTTGAAGTATTTACCTACGTTTTGAAATATTTAATTATGTTTTAACTATTTAATTATGTTTTGAAGTATTTAATTATGTTTTTAAGTATTTAGTTATGTCGTTAAGTGTTTAACTACATTTTTTAATATTTAACCATGTTTTTAAGTATTTAACTATGTTTTTGAAGTATTTAATTATGTTTTTAAGTATTTAATAATATTTGTAAGTATTTTACTACGTTTTAAAGTATTTAATTATGTCTTTAAGTATTTAACTATGTTTTTAAGAATTTAACTATGTTTTTAAGTATTAAATTATGTTTTTAAGTATTTAACTACGTTTTGAAATATTTAATTATGTTTTGAAGTATTTAGTTTTGTCGTTAAGTGTTTAACTACATTTTTAAATATTTAACTATGTTTTTAAGTATTTAACTATGTTTTTGAAGTATTTAATTATGTTTTTAAGTATTTAATAATATTTTAAGTATTTTACTACGTTTTTAAGTATTTAATTATGTCTTTATGTATATAACTATGTTTTTAAGAATTTAACTATGTTTTTAAGTATTAAATTATGTTTTTAAGTATTAAACTACGTTTTTAAGTATTTAACTTTATTTTGAAGTATTTACCTACGTTTTGAAGTATTTAATTATGTTTTAACTATTTAATTATGTTTTGAATTATTTAATTATGTTTTGATTTATTTAATTATGTTTTGATTTATTTAATTATGTTTTGATTTATTTAATTATGTTTTGATTTATTTAATTATGTTTTGAATTATTTAATTATGTTTTGAATTATTTAATTATGTTTTGATTTATTTAATTATGTTTTGATTTATTTAATTATGTTTTGAATTATTTAGTTATGTCATTAAGTGTTTAACTACATTTTTAAGTATTAAATTCAAAAGTTCCAAAAGGTTGTATTTGTTTTATTGAATCATTTCATAAAATAATTTCTATATTTAAAGGTTGAAATTGTTTGTTTGATTAATTATTAAAAATATTTAAAAAATGTAATATTAAAAAATGAGTGGTTTTTTTTCGACAAAAATACTTAAAATTCCTTACCATTCATTTTCCAATAAATAGAAATAAAAAAAACTTTGACTTTAATTCGTAGTATTTTAGATCCAATATGAAATGAACGTCTCCAGACAGAACCAACAGAGTCCAGAGAGTCATGTGACGTAGAATCACTGGAGCATCAACTCATCGCGACGAATAAAAAACAATCGTAAGATTTTCAATAAATAAAAGTAGTTTCACAGCTTGATGTGAAGTAAAAAGTTTCTCAGCGTTCGACTGGTTTGGTCTGGAAAGACGAGGGATTATTATTCCAACATTTATATATTGAATTTAAAAGACTAGCTATTGGAAAATATTGAATTAAGAACATTTATTTTTAAGTGATTACAATAAGAACATAAAACTCTACAACAAAATGTATTCATTTTGAAAATATTATTTTAATAAGTATTTAAAAAAACTAACACGTTTTCAATACATTTCATAGTAGAAAAGACTGAATTCATTTTATTTAACAAATCTTATTCTTGAAAAGACAGAAAAGTTTCAACATTTGAAACGTTAAACACAACCATCAACATCTTAACGACACTGACACACAAACGCACACAGTTGTGTTAATCGTGTCAAACTGGTCTCCACGAGTCGAGGCGACACCAGAGAAGCAGCTGCAGGTTCGAGGCGAGCGAGTGACGACAGACGAGGACGACGTCGCTAAAATTAGCGGCGAGCGAGAAAGTGATAGATGACCTCATGTTGGCCCCGCACCTCGTCTTGACACAGAAACCAGGTCGCCGCGGATCAGACGCGTATCCTCTCGTCCACGGCGTCATGTTTAGCTCCTGCAGAATAACTACCGTATTCTCTGGACTATAAGTGGCTCCGGAGCACAAGTCGCTCCAGACATAAATGCATAATAAAGAAGTAAAAACATATATAAGTCGCACTGGAGTATAAGTTGCATTTTTGGGGGAAATGTATTTGATAAAATCCAAGAACAGACATGTGATCTTGAAAGATTAAAATAAAACTAGAGGCAACAACAGAATAATGTTACGTTACATGAAGTGAGAACCTGGTATGTTAACATAACATATGAAGAGTTATTCAGAGAACTATAGCATCAATAACTAACTAGTTTACCAAACCATCCGTGTAACTCCAAATAACTCTTCATCCTCGTGTCACTTTTAAACAACTAACTAACTCCGGAGGTAGAAGATGCTTCCTCTTCTACGTGGAAATGATCAACACAGGCCTAGAGCGCCCTCTGGTGGTTTAGTGTGAAAATAACATGTGAAATGATATACCGCTAATAATGTGTTCATAGACTCAAAAAGCAACTAAAACTTTCTCAATATAGTAATTTTATATAAAGTTTATTTTATTTCATGTCTTTCAAATCATATTTTTTATCAATTAAAGTTATTTTATTTATATTTCAATTAAGTATGTACAAAATAAACAATTCTTTTTTTTTTTGTTAAATAACTATTATGCAAACATTTTCAGCGTTTGTTCATTTTTGTGTTGCCATTAAACTTCTGGCCTCTTGATGGCCACAGTTGTTACGTCATCCACAGCTAAAGGAAGAATGATGACTGAGGACGAGAGGATACAGTGAGTCCAGCAGCTTTTAAAGCTGATGTTTGGACATATTTTGGTTTGAAAACAAATGAAAGTAGTTACGACTTTGTCAAGAGTCATGTGGTCTGTAAGTACTACAACACCAGAGTCAAGTACTGGACAATACTACACATATATACTTGTTACTATACTATCACAACACCAGAGTCAAGTACTGGACAATACTACACATATATACTTGTTACTACACTATCACAACACCAGAGTCAAGTACTGGACAATACTACACATATATACTTGTTACTACACTATCACAACACCAGAGTCAAGTACTGGACAATACTACACATCATCATTGTTACATCATCGTAACATCCTTGTAACATCCTGGTAACATCATCATAAAACCCTTGTAACATCAATGTAAAATCATCATAACATCATCGTAACATCCATGTTACATCCTTGTTACATCATCGTAACATCATCGTAACATCCTCGTAACATCGTAACATCATCGTAACATCATCGTAACATGCTTGTTACATCATCGTAACATCATCGTAACATCATCGTAACATCCTCGTAACATCGTAACATCATCGTAACATCCTTGTTAATCCTTGTTACATCATCGTAACATCATCGTAACATCATCGTAACATCATCGTAACATCCTTGTAACATCGTCGTTACATCATCGTAACATCATCGTAACATCATCGTGACATCATCGTAACATCATCGTGACATCATCGTAACATCATCGTGACATCATCGTAACATCATCGTGACATCATCGTGACATCATCGTAACATCATCGTCACATCATCGTAACATCCTTGTTACATCATCGTGACATCATCGTGACATCATCGTGACATCATCGTGACATCATCGTGACATCATCGTAACATCATCGTGACATCATCGTAACATCATCGTGACATCATCGTGACATCATCGTAACATCATCGTGACATCATCGTAACATCATCGTGACATCATCGTAACATCATCGTGACATCATCGTAACATCATCGTGACATCATCGTAACATCCTTGTTACATCATCGTAACATCATCGTGACATCATCGTGACATCATCGTGACATCATCGTGACATCATCGTGACATCATCGTGACATCATCGTGACATCATCGTGACATCATCGTAACATCATCGTGACATCATCGTAACATCATCGTGACATCATCGTGACATCATCGTAACATCATCGTGACATCATCGTAACATCATCGTAACATCATCGTAACATCATCGTGACATCATCGTGACATCATCGTAACATCATCGTGACATCATCGTAACATCATCGTGACATCATCGTAACATCATCGTAACATCATCGTAACATCATCGTGACATCATCGTAACATCATCGTGACATCATCGTAACATCATCGTGACATCATCGTCACATCATCGTAACATCCTTGTTACATCATCGTAACATCATCGTGACATCATCGTGACATCATCGTAACATCATCGTAACATCCTTGTTACATCATCGTAACATCATCGTGACATCATCGTGACATCATCGTAACATCATCGTCACATCATCGTAACATCCTTGTTACATCATCGTAACATCCTTGTTACATCATCGTGACATCATCGTCACATCCTTGTTACATCATCGTAACATCATCGTGACATCATCGTGACATCATCGTGACATCATCGTGACATCATCGTGACATCATCGTAACATCATCGTGACATCATCGTAACATCATCGTGACATCATCGTGACATCATCGTCACATCATCGTAACATCCTTGTTACATCATCGTGACATCATCGTAACATCATCGTGACATCATCGTAACATCATCGTGACATCATCGTGACATCATCGTAACATCATCGTGACATCATCTTAACATCATCGTGACGTCATCGTAACATCATCGTGACATCATCGTGACATCATCGTAACATCATCGTGACATCATCTTAACATCATCGTAACATCATCGTAACATCATCGTAACATCATCGTAACATCATCGTGACATCATCGTGACATCATCGTGACATCATCGTGACATCATCGTAACATCATCGTAACATCATCGTAACATCCTTGTTACATCATCGTAACATCATCGTAACATCATCGTAACATCCTTGTTACATCATCGTAACATCATCGTAACATCATTGTAACATCATCGTAACATCATCGTAACATCGTAACATCATCGTAACATCATCATAACATCGTAACATCATCGTAACATCATCGTAACATCATCATAACATCGTAACATCATCGTAACATCGTAACATCATCGTAACATCATCATAACATCGTAACATCATCGTAACATTGTAACATCATCGTAACATCATCATAACATCGTAACATCCTTGTTACATCATCGTAACATCATCGTAACATCATTGTAACATCATCGTAACATCATCGTAACATCGTAACATCATCGTAACATCATCATAACATCGTAACATCATCGTAACATCATCGTAACATCATCATAACATCGTAACATCATCGTAACATCGTAACATCATCGTAACATCATCATAACATCGTAACATCATCGTAACATTGTAACATCATCGTAACATCATCATAACATCGTAACATCATCGTAACATCATCGTAACATCATCGTAACATCATCGTAACATCATCGTAACATCATCGTAACATCCTTGTTACATCATCGTAACATCATCGTAACATCGTAACATCATCGTAACATCATCGTAACATCATCGTAACATCATCGTAACATCATCGTAACATCATCGTAACATCATCGTAACATCGTAACATCATCGTAAAATCGTAACATCATTGTAACATCATCGTAACATCATCGTAACATCATCGTAACATCATCGTAACATCGTAACATCATCGTAACATCATCGTAACATCATCGTAACATCATCGTAACATCATCGTGACATCATCGTAACATCATCGTAACATCGTCGTAACATCGTCGTAACATCATCGTAACATCATCGTAACATCATCGTAACATCATCGTAACATCATCGTGACATCATCGTGACATCATCGTGACATCATCGTGACATCATCGTAACATCATCGTAACATCATCGTAACATCATCGTAACATCATCGTAACATCATCGTAACATCATCGTAACATCATCGTAACATCATCGTGACATCATCGTGACATCATCGTGACATCATCGTGACATCATCGTGACATCATCGTGACATCATCGTAACATCATCGTAACATCATCGTAACATCATCGTAACATCATCGTAACATCATCGTAACATCATCGTAACATCATCGTGACATCATCATAACATCGTAACATCATCGTAACATCATCGTAACATCATCGTGACATCATCGTGACATCATCGTGACATCATCGTGACATCATCGTAACATCATCGTAACATCATCGTAACATCATCGTAACATCATCGTAACATCATCGTAACATCATCGTAACATCATCGTAACATCATCGTAACATCGTAACATCATGGGATGTAATCACAGTAGACTCAATATTTCCCTGCAGTCTCATTCTGCTCTGAAACAAAAGCCATTAGAATCTCCTCCAGTGGAGCCGAGACGTCAATACATCAGCGTTCGGGTCGATAAATCTTGTGAGCTGCACGAGTCCTTCAGCCTAATAAGGAAGTGAACAAACCAGCTCCATTACTCAGTGAACATTGACCGTCCAGCCCCACTTCATCACATTCTTCCCTTTATCAGCCACATCCCAGAGCAAAGTTCACTCCTGCGTTGAAAGAACTCACAACACTGTAGACGCTCTTTGTTACCGAGGCCTGAAGGAGGAGTCGACGCTTCTATTCTCTTGCTTCTCCTTCTGAGGCGTCAACAGAGAGTCTTGAACCCAAGAGAAGATCCACCTGTTGCTACATTGTTACTCCATAATGTCATCTTTTCACATGATACCCTTTCACTATTCTACAGGACTGTACACGTTGTTAAAGTAAGTAAATCAATTATATATCTATATATATAGATAGTACAACTAAGGACGAGAGGATACAGTGAGTCCAGCAGCTTTTAAAGCTGATGTTTGGAAATATTTTGTTTTGAAAACAAATGAAAGTAGTTACGACTTCAAGAGTCATGTGGTCTGTAAATACTACAACACCAGAGTCAAGTACTGGACAATACTACACATATATACTTGTTACTACACTATCACAACACCAGAGTCAAGTACTGGACAATACTACACATATATACTTGTTACTACACTATCACAACACCAAACTCAAGTACTGGACAATACTACACATATATACTTGTTACTACACTATCACTACACCAGAGTCAAGTACTGGACAATACTACACATATATACTTGTTACTACACTATCACTACACCAGAGTCAAGTACTGGACAATACTACACATATATATACTTGTTACTACACTATCACAACACCAGAGTCAAGTACTGGACAATACTACACATATATACTTGTTACTACACTATCACAACACCAGAGTCAAGTACTGGACAATACTACACATATATACTTGTTACTACACTATCACAACACCAGAGTCAAGTACTGGACAATACTACACATATAAACTTGTTACTACACTATCACAACACCAGAGTCAAGTACTGGACAATACTACACATATATACTTGTTACTACACTATCACAACACCAGAGGCAAGTACTGGACAATACTACACATATATACTTGTTACTACACTATCACAACACCAGAGTCAAGTACTGGACAATACTACACATATATACTTGTTACTACACTATCACAACACCAGAGTCAAGTACTGGACAATACTACATATATATATATATATGTTACTACACTATCACAACACCAGAGTCAAGTACTGGACAATACTACACAAATATACTTATTACTACACTATCACAACACCAGAGTCAAGTACTGTACAATACTACACATATATACTTGTTACTACACTATCACAACACCAGAGTCAAGTACTGGACAATACTACACATATATACTTGTTACTACACTATCACAACACCAGAGTCAAGTACTGGACAATACTACATATATATATATATGTTACTACACTATCACAACACCAGAGTCAAGTACTGGACAATACTACACATATATACTTGTTACTACACTATCACAACACCAGAGTCAAGTACTGGACAATACTAAACATATATACTTGTTACTACACTATCACAACACCAGAGTCAAGTACTGGACAATACTACATATATATATATATATATATGTTACTACACTATCACAACACCAGAGTAAAGTACTGGACAATACTACACAAATATACTTATTACTACACTATCACAACACCAGAGTCAAGTACTGTACAATACTACACATATATACTTGTTACTACACTATCACAACACCAGAGTCAAGTACTGGACAATACTACACATATATACTTGTTACTACACTATCACAACACCAGAGTCAAGTACTGGACAATACTACACATATATACTTGTTACTACACTATCACAACACCAGAGTCAAGTACTGGACAATACTACACATATATACTTGTTACTACACTATCACAACACCAGAGTCAAGTACTGGACAATACTACATATATATATATATATGTTACTACACTATCACAACACCAGAGTCAAGTACTGGACAATACTACACAAATATACTTATTACTACACTATCACAACACCAGAGTCAAGTACTATACAATACTACACATATATACTTGTTACTACACTATCACAACACCAGAGTCAAGTACTGGACAATACTACACATATATACTTGTTACTACACTATCACTACACCAGAGTCAAGTACTGGACAATACTACACATATATACTTGTTACTACACTATCACTACACCAGAGTCAAGTACTGGACAATACTACACATATATACTTGTTACTACACTATCACTACACCAGAGTCAAGTACTGGACAATACTACACATATATACTTGTTACTACACTATCACAACACCAGAGTCAAGTACTGGACAATACTACACATATATACTTGTTACTACACTATCACTACACCAGAGTCAAGTACTGGACAATACTACACATATATACTTGTTACTACACTATCACTACACCAGAGTCAAGTACTGGACAATACTACACATATATACTTGTTACTACACTATCACAACACCAGAGTCAAGTACTGGACAATACTACACATATATACTTGTTACTACACTATCACAACACCAGAGTCAAGTACTGGACAATACTACACATATATACTTGTTACTACACTATCACAACATCAGAGTCAAGTACTGGACAATACTACATATATATATATATATGTTACTACACTATCACAACACCAGAGTCAAGTACTGGACAATACTACACATATATACTTGTTACTACACTATCACAACACCAGAGTCAAGTACTGGACAATACTACACATATATACTTGTTACTACACTATCACAACACCAGAGTCAAGTACTGGACAATACTACACATATATACTTGTTACTACACTATCACAACACCAGAGTCAAGTACTGTACAATACTACACATATATACTTGTTACTACACTATCACAACACCAGAGTCAAGTACTGGACAATACTACACATATATACTTGTTACTACACTATCACAACACCAGAGTCAAGTACTGGACAATACTACACATATATACTTGTTACTACCCTTCATTCAAGTTAAATGTGTTAAATTAATAGTTTTCTTCATTTTTACAATCCAGTGACGACAACAATAGCGACACACACTTGTAGACACACCAAGAGACGACAAAACAAAAATGGATTAAGTTTTTAAAAAAGGTGTTTTTTTTATAATAATGTGCTTTTAAAGAGATTTTAGTTACAAAGTTCCTGTTAAAAGTGAAATAATCCAGAAGAGTCTGAGTGCTTGATAATCCAAGAGTCACTTTAATCTCATATATGTTGTTTCACAACAGTGTCGTCAGTGATTGTTCTGGTGAAGCTGCTGAGATTATGTTGGATCAGCTCTTTACGTGATAATGGCTCCGATGATGGAGTGATAGTGAGGAAGAAAAGACTGGGATTAGAAGTGAACGCAGTTACCAGGAAGGTTCGGACATTAGGATTAAATATTCATAGTTCTAATAGGAAAGAAATACGCACAGTTATTGTGTAGTCTTTAATATTTGTCGTGTTTTCACAGTGTTTACATATGATTATATTATTATACTTTATTAGAGTAAATATTTTTTTGTATACATTGCTTGCTTAAAACTTAACAATTTTCAACTGTAATCCAACAATTTTCAACTATAATCCAACAATTTTCAACTATAATCCAACAATTTTCAACTATAATCAAACAATATTCAACTATAATCAAACAATTTTAACTATAATCAAACAATTTTCAACTATAATCAAACAATTTTAACTATAATCAAACAATTTTCAACTATAATCAAACAATTTTCAACTATAATCAAACAATTTTCAACTATAATCAAACAATTTTCAACTATAATCAAACAATATTCAACTATAATCAAACAATTTTAACTATAATCAAACAATTTTCAACAATAATCAAACAATTTGAACTATAATCAAACAATATTCAACTATAATCAAACAATTTTCAACTAAAATCAAACAATTTTCAACTATAATCAAACAATTTTAACTACAATCAAACAATTTTCAACTATAATCCAACAATTTTCAACTATAATCAAACAATTTTCAACTAAAATCAAACAATTTTCAACTATAATCAAACAATTTTCAACTATAATCAAACAATTTTCAACTAAAATCAAACAATTTTCAACTATAATTAAACAATTTTCAACTATAATCAAACAATTTTCAACTATAATCAAACAATTTTCAACTAAAATCAAACAATTTTCAACTATAATCAAACAATTTTCAACTATAATCCAACAATTTTCAATTCAAAGTTTAAATAAAATTGTTAATTGTTAAATGTAAACGTTGTGAGGCTGCAGTGAGTGTGTGTAACTGTTGACAACAGAAAAGTGTGTTGAGATAAACATGTCGTCGCTGACTTTCACTTTTGTTTCTATTAATCCTACTTTCAGCTCCTGATTTTTTGCGCCACAGTTTTTGGCTCAGTTTCATATCCTTCGTGGCTCCAGGTTGGGTTTCTTCTAGGCCTGCGGGGAGTTCTTTGTTAGAGCGTCAGAGTGGCCCTCGTTGCCATGGTAACACCGGGAATCCCGATGTCGTGAGCCAGTTTTTATTAGCATTCGTTAGCAGGAGCCTCGTTCTGCTGGTGATGATTGTAACTCGAGCCGTTTAATGATCGTTTTTATCCACGTGAGGTGAAAACTTCTAACTGAATCCTCGGGTGTCGACGGGTGTGTTGACGAGCCTGAGGCACGTCAGTGTGTGACTGTGTGTAACTGTGTGTAACTGTGTGTAACTGTGTGTGACTGTGTGTGACTGTGTGTAACTGTGTGTGACTGTGTGTGACTGTGTGTGACTGTGTGTGACTGTGTGTGACTGTGTGTGACTGTGTGTAACTGTGTGTAACTGTGTGTAACTGTGTGTGACTGTGTGTAACTGTGTGTAACTGTGTGTAACTGTGTGTAACTGTGTGTGACTGTGTGTGACTGTGTGTGACTGTGTGTGACTGTGTGTAACTGTGTGTAACTGTGTGTGACTGTGTGTGACTGTGTGTGACTGTGTGTGACTGTGTGTGATGTGTGTAACTGTGTGTGACTGTGTGTAACTGTGTGTGACTGTGTGTGACTGTGTGTGATGTGTGTAACTGTGTGTGACTGTGTGTGATGTGTGTTGTCCGAGCGGACGCTGGTGCGATGATGTAACTGTTGGCGCCACAGTTTTACTGGTGGTGCGTTCAGGGACTCGCCCAAAATCTTTTCGTCATTTAAGATCCGAGCAACGTACGTTTCTGCAAAGTGACTTATAATTACAATCTTTATTTATTTGTTCATTTGTTTTTAAAATCAAAATATCAACAATGGTTCTTTATCTTTATCTCTATCTGGTGTTGTGATAGTGTAGTAACAAGTATATATGTGTAGTATTGTCCAGTACTTGACTCTGGTGTTGTGATAGTGTAGTAACAAGTATATATGTGTAGTATTGTCCAGTACTTGACTCTGGTGTTGTGATAGTGTAGTAACAAGTATATATGTGTAGTATTGTCCAGTACTTGACTCTGGTGTTGTGATAGTGTAGTAACAAGTATATATGTGTAGTATTGTCCAGTACTTGACTCTGGTGTTATGATAGTGTAGTAACAAGTATATATGTGTAGTATGGTCCAGTACTTGACTCTGGTGTTGTGATAGTGTAGTAACAAGAATATATGTGTAGTATTGTGGAGTACTTGACTCTGGTGTTGTGATAGTGTATTAACAAGTATATATGTGTAGTATTGTGGAGTACTTGACTCTGGTGTTGTGATAGTGTATTAACAAGTATATATGTGTAGTATTTTCCAGTACTTGACTCTGGTGTTGTGATAGTGTAGTTACAAGTATATATGTGTAGTATTGTCCAGTACTTGACTCTGGTGTTGTGATAGTGTAGTAACAAGTATATATGTGTAGTATTGTCCAGTACTTGACTCTGGTGTTGTGATAGTGTAGTAACAAGTATATATGTGTAGTATTGTGGAGTACTTGACTCTGGTGTTGTGATAGTGTAGTAACAAGTATATATGTGTAGTATTGTCCAGTACTTGACTCTGGTGTTGTGATAGTGTAGTAACAAGTATATATGTGTAGTATTGTCCAGTACTTGACTCTGGTGTTGTGATAGTGTAGTAACAAGTATATATGTATAGTATTGTCCAGTACTTGACTCTGATGTTGTGATAGTGTAGTAACAAGTATATATGTGTAGTATTGTCCAGTACTTGACTCTGGTGTTGTGATAGTGTAGTAACAAGTATATATGTGTAGTATTGTCCAGTACTTGACTCTGGTGTTGTGATAGTGTATTAACAAGTATATATGTGTAGTATTGTGGAGTACTTGACTCTGGTGTTGTGATAGTGTATTAACAAGTATATGTGTAGTATTGTCCAGTACTTGACTCTGGTGTTGTGATAGTGTAGTTACAAGTATATATGTGTAGTATTGTGGAGTACTTGACTCTGGTGTTGTGATAGTGTAGTAACAAGTATATATGTGTAGTATTGTCCAGTACTTGACTCTGGTGTTGTGATAGTGTAGTAACAAGTATATATTTGTAGTATTGTCAGTACTTGACTCTGGTTTTGTGATAGTGTAGTAACAAGTATATATGTATAGTATTGTCCAGTACTTGACTCTGATGTTGTGATAGTGTAGTAACAAGTATATATGTGTAGTATTGTGGAGTACTTGACTCTGGTGTTGTGATAGTGTAGTAACAAGTATATATGTGTAGTATTGTGGAGTACTTGACTCTGGTGTTGTGATAATGTAGTTACAAGTATATATGTGTAGTATTGTCCAGTACTTGACTCTGGTGTTGTGATAGTGTAGTAACAAGTATATATGTGTAGTATTGTCCAGTACTTGACTCTGGTGTTGTGATAGTGTAGTAACAAGTATATATGTGTAGTATTGTGGAGTACTTGTCTCTGGTGTTGTGATAATGTAGTTACAAGTATATATGTGTAGTATATACATATTATATTATATTATATTATTATATTCATATTTTTTTTAATCTCCAATATTTACACGTTAACATCAATTTTCTTTCGATAATTACATTCAAAAAATGATTCAGAAGAACTTTGAGAAGCACAGAAAACACTAAAATGAAAAGACTGCATTGAAGGTTGGATTCTATGGCTGAAGTTTTGTTGTTGTTTCTCAAACAAAGACCTGACAGTCGTCCTCGTTATTCAACCTTTTATTTCACTACAGAAGTTAAAAAGAACATTCTTTCTTTTCACTGCGTCGTCCTTCCAGGATCAGTCCTGGCAGCTGACGACGTGACTCTATCGATCGCTTCATTCATTAGAACTTGATCAATACGGAGGTCGTTTCTCTGCTGGTCCCGCGGCTCTTTGGACCAGAAACAGAATTATTAACGTACTGCAGCGACACGAGGCGTCCATCTTGGATTCAACTTCACTTCTTTGTGTTTGTTCTTCAGCTGCGAGCGAGGAATTGAACCAGCAGTCGAGAGAATAAAGTTGAGAAATAATCTCTCAGAATATACATCTATGATGTTATTCTGTGTTAATCTTTGTGTAATTTCCTTTGATGTATGTTCTTTATATTTGCACTTTGTTCTTTCCAATTGCGTAGAGTCATGTGGTCTGTAAATACTACAACACCAGAGTCAAGTACTGGACAATACTACACATATATATTTGTTACTACACTATCACAACACCAGAGTCAATTACTGGACAATACTACACATATATATTTGTTACTACACTATTACAACACCAGAGTCAAGTACTGGACAAAACTACACATATATCCTTGTTACTACACTATGACAACACCAGAGTCAAGTACTGGACAATACTACACATATATACTTGTTACTACACTATGACAACACCAGAGTCAAGTACTGGACAATACTACACATATATACTTGTTACTACACTATCACAACACCAGAGTCAAGTACTGGACAATACTACACATATATATTTGTTACTACACTATCACAACACCAGAGTCAAGTACTGGACAATACTACACATATATATTTGTTACTACACTATTACAACACCAGAGTCAAGTACTGGACAAAACTACACATATATCCTTGTTACTACACTATGACAACACCAGAGTCAAGTACTGGACAATACTACACATATATACTTGTTACTACACTATCACAACACCAGAGTCAAGTACTGGACAATACTACACATATAAACTTGTTACTACGCTATCACAACACCAGAGTCAAGTACTGGACAATACTACACATATATAAGTAAGTAAGTAAGTAATATTTATTTATATAGCGCTTTTCGAGACCAGGGTCATATATACTTGTTACTACACTATCACAACACCAGAGTCAAGTACTGAACAATACTACACATATATATACTTGTTACTACACTATCACAACACCAGAGTCAATTACTGGACAATACTACACATATATTCTTGTTACTACACTATCACAACACCAGAGTCAAGTACTGGACAATACTACACATATATACTTGTTACTACACTATCACAACACCAGAGTCAGGTACTGGACAATACTACACATATATACTTGTTACTACACTATCACAACACCAGAGTCAAGTACTGGACAATACTACACATATATTCTTGTTACTGGCACATATATATATATATTATATATATTATACCAGCAACGTTTTAATTCTACTACCTCAACAACACACTTTTTCTGTACGACGACCAACGGTTCAAAACTCGTCATCGGTTCCACTTCCTGTTCCGACCCCTAAAGGTTCTTCTTCCTCCACGAGGTAATTCCATTAAAAGAACAAACCTCTGGTAATTAGCGTCAGACGACAGCGGCCTGAGCGAACCCTCGCCGACAGATTTAATCTAATGGATTCTCGCCGTAATATCCTTCGCTGATCCTCGCTAATGTCCAGAGATGCGCCGCTCGCCGGATTAACCCCGACTGCTGTATTAATGGCGTTCTGATCCGTCCTCAGAGTGGGGTCTACCTTGGGAGGTCCACCTCCACGAGGCTACGTTCACCGCCGCGAACAAGGGTTTGGGGTCAGCCGGGGTCACAGGATTACAGCGAATCGTTTCGACATTAAACAGTTATCTCGACGCCGTCATCTGCCGGGGTCAGAGGTCGTCGTCAGGGATTCCCAAACTGACCCCTTTAAAGTCCCGCATCAACATCTGGTCCGTGGTCTTCCCTCGTGGTCGCTTCTCAGCTGGACACGTATGTGCTTAACCTCGAGCGATGATGTCATCAGTCACATGACTCGTGTCCCACATGTTTGATGTTTGTGTTGCTATGAGAACGAGTGTGTTGACGCTACACACTCAACACACTCGTGTTAGTGAAGCTCCGGCTGATTGGACCACGAGTTGCAACATCAACCAATGGGACGCTTTCTTTGTCATAAGATCCGCCCACTGAGTGGAGAACTAAGGATTTGATTGGATCAGACGTGTGTCAATCAAAACAGCTGATTTGGCGAAGATTCAAAAGAAAAAGGATGAAAAATAAAGGTCAACATGAAAAAAATAGCCCAAAAAACAGAATTTTTTTTACAAAGAACTGATAATAATAAGCATGAAAATATAGAACGAAAATAGCCCAAAAAACAGAGGAAATTTTAACAAAGAACTGAAAATAATAAGCATGAAAATATAGAACGAAAATAGCACGAAAACAGAAAAAATGATTTATATGAATAACAGACAAAAAGTCCTGACAATACTTGATTATGAAAAACCAAAATAAAAGTACCCAGAAAAATGAAATAAAAGAGAAAATAAACTACTCACGTAAAAAAAAAAATGTATCACAACAAACAGACTCGATAATAGATATTGTCTCAGATAATAGATCTGATCGGTCTCGAGTCATGACAGACATGTAGTTCATCCTGTGGTCGACTCGGTTCATCAATAATTATGAATCTATCAATACATTGGTATTTTTCTAGTGGCTTCACACTTCTATGGTTTTATTTCACGTTACATCACGAAGAAAACATGTCGTCGTATCAGCCTCGAGTTCTTCGTCAAACACGGTCAAAAACTGATTCATTTTTCACTATAAAAAGAACATTTTAAAGACGTCACTTTGTCTTCGTCATCCTTCAGTTTTTTTTTTACTCGACACATTCAAGGCTGAAATCGCTCCAATGAATCTCCGCGAGCAAAGGTTTTTTCACGCGAGTGAATAGAACAGGAAACACTATTCAAGCGACGACAACGAGTCTTTCGAGAAAACTTCTCCCGTCGAATCGAGTGAAAACTCTTCACTTCCCATCGTGGAGGGACTGAAAACCAGGAGGACTGGATGAGATCTTTCCATTCAAGGGGTTAAAAAACAAGGTGAGACTTGAAACCGTCGGTGACTTGGATCCATGACTCTAGTCTACGATCCTTAAAATCAGCATCATTTAAAAAACAAACGGGAATAATATTGATTCGGTGATTTTTCAGTGGAGCTCCTGTCGCTGCTGTGCTGGGAAGTCTCCTCCTCTGCTGGTCATTTTCATTCCCACTCCACTCATAACCCTCGACCCACATTCCAAATCACGAATACTTGTTTGGAGAAGACTCTGGAGACAAACAACGATGTCGTTAAATGAGGGTAAAAGGCTATTTTTAGACACTAAATGAGGAAGTTTGAAGCAAACTTCTCGTGTCGTAAACATCCGTGCGGTTAAAACTCCGTACAGAACAAATAGATTTGAAGATTTTTTTCAGTAGCGCTCGAGGAAAATGTTTTTATTTTCCTCTGCTGCCCTTCATTCTTTTCATTCCAGGGCGAAACAATGTGGTCCGGCAGCACCAGACCCGGGTCATGGTGGTTCATGTAACGGGTCTGTGAACTGTGAACACCTGAAATGTGGATCAGCGGCTTCTCCGTTCAAGCCGTCCGTCAGTTAATCCAGGATAATGTGATGAACCCGTCCGAATGTTGGAGGTTTTTCTTGATGAGCGTCTGAACGCGCTCGCCGGCGCCGGATTGTTCTTGTGCGTCCAATTAGAGAAAGCAGCCTTTTTGACCGTTTTTGTTGTTTTTTTTTTAATCAATTTTACCAGTCGACCGGATTCTCTGGGTATTTGGATTAGGTTGCTTATGGAAGCTGAGACTAGATTGCTGCGTCCACTTAGTTCAAGCAGCATCGTTACGTTATTAAATCAGAAATAAAAGATCGTTCACGGTTCAAATGTTCAATGATGGATAAAAAAAAACGTTATTCTAATCCGACCTCGTGCTTCGTTTCATAAAATATAAATGAATTAAACAATTGAAAACAGCATTATACGGTCGACCTGTTTGGTCATTAAAATGATAACTTGTTCGATACATGTTGAAAATCAACATTTTAAAACATTTAAATGGATCAAAAAGTCACAAACCATTTTCTTTTTCTTTTTTTTAAAGAAAATGACGATTTCATGAAAGAAAAAAAAGGAAAATGTCAATGAACTAATAACAAAACTTCCAAAAGTCATTTAGAAGAAGCCATCGCCCGATATCAATCTTTTTAATAACGAGAAGATGATTTAATTTAACTCACTAATTTAACTGATGTTAAGCAGAATATTTGTTCCGTAGAAATGTAATATTCAAATGAGAAGGACAAACATCCAATACTACATAAAAATAATGGACTTTCTTTGATGTTCTATAGTTTTGTTTATTGTCATTTATAACGTGTTGAAGTTCAAATCCTCGATAAAACTCGTCACAATAACAATCGAGCCAGGAATGTATCAGAAAAGAACAGAATAGAGAAAGAAATGTCAGTATTTGGAAAGAAAAATGCATCAGAGAATATCCTTGAACCCGTCGTTGACACAGATGTATATAGTATGAATAAATCAACCGATATATAACATTACGTGGTTCTGACGGGAGGAGCTTTCATTTCATTTACTTCTAAAACAGTTCAAAAGTCTATTTTTTTTACCCCAGATTTATATATTTCCAGATCATTTTGGAATTATTCATTTATGATTTGCTGCAGGTTGAAGTATTATTGTTATGACTATGATTATTATTAGCATTTTAAAACTAACTCTTTGTGTGTAACCATTGGATATACGATGTTGAGGTGAATGCAAGTATATGTCACAGTACAGATTGGAATCCAGTCGAATCTGGAATCCTACTAGTACAGATTGGAATTCTGTACTAGTAGGACTCCAGATCTATGACCTGGACCGGATGGCTGTCGCCATGGTTACCATGTGTATTGACAGAAGGGTTATCAGATGTTAAAACATGAAGTCATTCACCTAGAATAGTGATAGTGAATGTAGGCTTATCTACGCTGACATTTTAGCTCTATTTTCCAAAACATTTTGATGTAATCTGAAATGACTCCTGTTAGAATGTGAGATTGTCTTGATGGAATTCCCATTTGTCATTGGAATTCCGATCTGTACTAGTAGGATTCCAGATTCTACTAGTGAATTCCAATCTGTACCAGTAGGATTCCAGATTCTAGTAGTGAATTCCGATCTGTACTAGTAGGATTCCAGATTCTAGTAGTGAATTCCAATCTGTACCAGTAGGATTCCAGATTCTAGTAGTGAATTCCAATCTGTACCAGTAGGATTCCAGATTCTACTAGTGAATTACAATCTGTACCAGTAGGATTCCAGATTCTACTAGTGAATTACAATCTGTACCAGTAGGATTCCAGATTCTAGTAGTGAATTCCGATCTGTACTAGTAGGATTCCAGATTCTAGTAGTGAATTCCAATCTGTACCAGTAGGATTCCAGATTCTAGTAGTGAATTCCAATCTGTACCAGTAGGATTCCAGATTCTACTAGTGAATTCCAATCTGTACCAGTAGGATTCCAGATTCTACTAGTGAATTACAATCTGTACCAGTAGGATTCCAGATTCTAGTAGTGAATTCCGATCTGTACTAGTAGGATTCCAGATTCTAGTAGTGAATTCCGATCTGTACTAGTAGGATTCCAGATTCTAGTAGTGAATTCCAATCTGTACCAGTAGGATTCCAGATTCTAGTAGTGAATTCCAATCTGTACCAGTAGGATTCCAGATTCTACTAGTGAATTCCAATCTGTACCAGTAGGATTCCAGATTCTAGTAGTGAATTCCAATCTGTACCAGTAGGATTCCAGATTCTAGTAGTGAATTCCAATCTGTACCAGTAGGATTCCAGATTCTACTAGTGAATTCCAATCTGTACCAGTAGGATTCCAGATTCTAGTAGTGAATTCCAATCTGTACCAGTAGGATTCCAGATTCTAGTAGTGAATTCCAATCTGTACCAGTAGGATTCCAGATTCTACTAGTGAATTCCAATCTCTACGAGGACAGATTGCAATCCTACTGCTGTATTAGGATCTGAATATTCCAATCCGTACTGTGACATATACTTTCATACATTTAAAAAAAAGGATTAAACACTATTGATTACTGAAAGTCATCGTGAGCCAGTATTGAAATTGAAAATGTCAAAATTCATCTTCGTCTCTAAAGTGACGCTTCAGAATATTCTTCCCGACTAGAAGAACGAAGGTTTTCCTCGAGTCGATCGATGGTTTCGGCAGCAGACGTTCAATATCGGCCAATAAATCCCTTTAATTAAAGGTCATTTTGATCCGTCCCGTCAGCGCGGATCCCTGGACGGATAAGAACCGGTGCCACGATCGATGCCGAGGCCTCGGGGGATTCCTGTGGATCAGCGGCTGATGAAACGCATGGAGGAACCGATGGTTCAGTCCAAGCCGAGCACAGTTACTAAACAACGTCGGGAACACCGAGCCCACCTGCTGTGCATGAACGACGTACGTGGATCTACGAGGGCAGGAAAGGATTGTTGCTGCTCAAATGAATCCCAAATTTAATCCTGGTAAGCTGGTTTAACTCAGAGAGAACATCACACAGTGACAGGTGGTCCATTCACAAAAAAAACACACCAGCAGCCTCGACTGATTCATTCAAACAAGAGCGACGGGAACAATGTTCCTCTCATCCTTTCTCATCCTTCCTTCCTCAGCATCAGAGCTGCACAGTATTGGAAATATTAGTGTCTTCAAGTGCGATATCGATATTAATGCAATATTTTTATTTTAGTACTGTAGTGAAGGTCCGCGGGTTTTAAGAAGGAAAACGATGATATTTCCCTTTCGTTTATTTCAACGCTTCTGTGTCGACATGATGGTAGAAAAATATCTCTTCTAACGCTCAGTCTCGCGGGACTTGCATCGGTTTCCTGTGAAACTGAGCGACATCAGAGAGGAGCCGCCGGCGCGTCGTGATATCACCAAATCAATAATAAATCCTTGTACACGCACACCTAACACTTTATAAATGATGCTAACAACTTAGCTCGTTAGCATACGGTGAAGACGCACACATAACACTTTATAAATGACGCTAACAACTTAGCTTGTTAGCATGCGGTGAAGACAGACAGGTTTACACTTGTTTATAACACTTTATAAATTACGCTAACAACTTAGCTCGTTAGCATACGGTGAAGACGGACAGGTTTGTTTGGAAGTTCACGATCTTCTAAGAAAACAACTGAGACGAGATGAAAAGTTTTTACAATATGTTGCTTTAACAAAGGAGGTTGAAAGAGACGAGTGACTGGATCACTAGTGTTTGACTAGATCATAAGTTAGTATTACTTCACTGGATCACTAGTGTTTGACAAGATCATAAGTTAGTATTACTTCAGTGGATCACTAGTGTTTGACTAGATCATAAGTTAGTATTACTTCACTGGATCACTAGTGTTTGACTAGATCATAAGTTAGTATTACTTCACTGGATCACTAGTGTTTGACTAGATCATAAGTTAGTATTACTTCACTGGATCACTAGTGTTTGACTAGATCATAAGTTAGTATTACTTCACTGGATCACTAGTGTTTGACTAGATCATAAGTTAGTATTACTTCACTGGATCACTAGTGTTTGACTAGATCATAAGTTAGTATTACTTCACTGGATCACTAGTGTTTGACTAGATCATAAGTTAGTATTACTTCACTGGATCACTAGTGTTTGACTAGATCATAAGTTAGTATTACTTCACTTGATCACTAGTGTTTGACTAGATCATAAGTTAGTATTACTTCACTTGATCACTAGTGTTTGACTAGATCATAAGTTAGTATTACTTCACTGGATCACTAGTGTTTGACTAGATCATAAGTTAGTATTACTTCACTGGATCATTAGTATTTGACTAGATCATAAGTTTGTATTACTTCACTGGATCACTAGTGTTTGACTAGATCATAAGTTAGTATTACTTCACTGGATCACTAGTGTTTGACTAGATCATAAGTTAGTATTACTTCACTGGATCACCAGTGTTTGACTAGATCATAAGTTAGTATTACTTCACTGGATCACTAGTGTTTGACTAGATCATAAGTTAGTATTACTTCACTGGATCACTAGTGTTTGACTAGATCATAAGTTAGTATTACTTCACTGGATCACTAGTGTTTGACTAGATCATAAGTTAGTATTACTTCAGTGGATCACTAGTATTTGACTAGATCATAAGTTAGTATTACTTCACTGGATCACTAGTGTTTGACTAGATCATAAGTTAGTATTACTTCACTGGATCACTAGTGTTTGACTAGATCATAAGTTAGTATTACTTCACTGGATCACTAGTATTTGACTAGATCATAAGTTAGTATTACTTCACTGGATCACTAGTGTTTGACTAGATCATAAGTTAGTATTACTTCACTGGATCACTAGTGTTTGACTAGATCATAAGTTAGTATTACTTCACTGGATCACTAGTGTTTGACTAGATCATAAGTTAGTATTACTTCACTGGATCACTAGTGTTTGACTAGATCATAAGTTAGTATTACTTCACTGGATCACTAGTGTTTGACTAGATCATAAGTTAGTATTACTTCACTTGATCACTAGTGTTTGACTAGATCATAAGTTAGTATTACTTCACTGGATCACTAGTGTTTGACTAGATCATAAGTTAGTATTACTTCACTGGATCATTAGTATTTGACTAGATCATAAGTTAGTATTACTTCACTGGATCACTAGTGTTTGACTAGATCATAAGTTAGTATTACTTCACTGGATCACTAGTGTTTGACTAGATCATAAGTTAGTATTACTTCACTGGATCACTAGTGTTTGACTAGATCATAAGTTAGTATTACTTCACTGGATCACTAGTGTTTGACTAGATCATAAGTTAGTATTACTTCACTGGATCACTAGTGTTTGACTAGATCATAAGTTAGTATTACTTCACTGGATCACTAGTGTTTGACTAGATCATAAGTTAGTATTACTTCACTGGATCACTAGTGTTTGACTAGATCATAAGTTAGTATTACTTCACTGGATCACTAGTGTTTGACTAGATCATAAGTTAGTATTACTTCAGTGGATCACTAGTGTTTGACTAGATCATAAGTTAGTATTAGTTCACTGGATCACTAGTGTTTGACTAGATCATAAGTTAGTATTACTTCACTGGATCACTAGTGTTTGACTAGATCATAAGTTAGTATTACTTCACTGGATCACTAGTATTTGACTAGATCATAAGTTAGTATTACTTCACTGGATCACTAGTGTTTGACTAGATCATAAGTTAGTATTACTTCACTGGATCACTAGTGTTTGACTAGATCATAAGTTAGTATTACTTCACTGGATCACTAGTGTTTGACTAGATCATAAGTTAGTATTACTTCACTGGATCACTAGTGTTTGACTAGATCATAAGTTAGTATTACTTCCTGAGACGCGTCGTCATAGCAACCGAGCCTAACACAGTTCACAGACGGACGGAGACGTAAACAACAACGAGACATAGAAGTACAAATTGTCAACTTTACAGAACGTGACACTGATTGATCGAAGTGTGTATTTAAGGAATGATTGATTTATTCAATAAAAAATTATAAATTATCGCACATGTTTTTCGAGGCATATCGTACGTGACAATATCTACTCAGCATCCATCTGACGAGAAGACGACACTTGAAGAATCCATTTCTCATGTACTTCTTCAGGCCAGAGTTTCACTTTTGGTTCCTCTCTGTTGATGAGAATTTACTCAGATTCCAACAGTTTTCAGGGAAAGAAGAAGTTTCATTTGTTTCATTTGTAACATTTCAGGTCACGTTATGAGTGAGTTAGTCTCTTATATTGTATATGAAGATCTTTCTGGACCAGGGTCACAAGGCGCTCGAACCACAGAACAATTCACAGTTAAAATACTTTAAACGGTCGAGACAGAGACAAACACAGCGGCAACAAGAAAGTGAAGAAAAAACACAAATAAGAAGGTCTTAAGATGTTTCTTAGTCAGTAGTAGTAGTAATCAAACTCAGAGGGAGAGGAAGATGGTTCCATGAATAGATCTGAAACCAAGAAGCAGAATTTTAAAATGATCCTGAAAGAAACTGGCAGCCAGTGAAGAGTTTTAAAGATCAGAGAAATGTGAGTTCTTCTACTAGAGCAGCCAGTGAAGAGTTTGAAGGAGAAATGTGAGTTCTTCTACTAGAGCAGCCAGTGAAGAGTTTGAAGGAGAAATGTGAGTTCTTCTACTAGAGCAGCCAGTGAAGAGTTTGAAGGAGAAATGTGAGTTCTTCTACTAGAGCAGCCAGTGAAGAGTTTGAAGGAGAAATGTGAGTTCTTCTACTAGAGCAGCCAGTGAAGAGTTTGAAGGAGAAATGTGAGTTCTTCTACTAGAGCGGCCAGTGAAGAGTTTGAAGGAGAAATGTGAGTTCTTCTACTAGAGCAGCCAGTGAAGAGTTTGAAGGAGAAATGTGAGTTCTTCTACTAGAGCAGCCAGTGAAGAGTTTGAAGGAGAAATGTGAGTTCTTTTACTAGAGCAGCCAGTGAAGAGTTTGAAGGAGAAATGTGAGTTCTTCTACTAGAGCAGCCAGTGAAGAGTTTGAAGGAGAAATGTGAGTTCTTTTACTAGAGCAGCCAGTGAAGAGTTTGAAGGAGAAATGTGAGTTCTTCTACTAGAGCAGCCAGTCAAGAGTTTGAAGGAGAAATGTGAGTTCTTCTACTAGAGCAGCCAGTGAAGAGTTTGAAGGAGAAATGTGAGTTCTTCTACTAGAGCAGCCAGTGAAGAGTTTGAAGGAGAAATGTGAGTTCTTCTACTAGAGCAGCCAGTGAAGAGTTTGAAGGAGAAATGTGAGTTCTTCTACTAGAGCAGCCAGTGAAGAGTTTGAAGGAGAAATGTGAGTTCTTCTACTAGAGCGGCTCAGAATTCTGGCTGCAGAGTTTAGTATGAACTGCCTCCACACTAACGGCTTTTGCCTTCTTCATCGACCACTGACCAATGCGACGCCAGGTTCTTCAGATATTCCCATATAAAAACGTAAAAAAACAGATAAAACCTATTTTAACTTCTAATCTGAGAATATTTAGTTCATTCTTTGACCGATTGCATTATTTACATGAGTGAGTAGACGTCTAACATTATTGTATTTAAATACATGAGTATTTAAACCTTAAAGTACACATTGATCATGTAAAAAAAACCTAATGTGAGAAGGTTGCTGGTTCCTCCTCCAGCCTGAGGCGTTAGAAGGAGGTTCTTCTTCTGTTTACTTCAGGTCCGGTGCTCGAGTTTCCTCTCAGGGTCCAAAATAAACTGATTATGTTGACAACACAAATAAATACAAGGATAAAATTCACATTCTTCCTGGAATTTCTATTGTATTTTCAATCATTTTGTACTTTAACTCAACTCTTTAAATAATACTTTAAAGGCTACACATCCTAAAGATAGATGGAGAAATAAAGTGTGTGTATGTGTGTGTGTTGTGATGTGTGACTCTATTGTATCATTATTGTGTGTGTGTTGTTGTGATGTGTGACTCTATTGTATCATTATTGTGTGTGTGTTGTTGTGATGTGTGACTCTATTGTATCATTATTGTGTGTGTTGTTGTGATGTGTGACTCTATTGAATCATCAGTGTGTGTGTTGTTATGATGTGTGACTCTATTGTATCATTATTGTGTGTGTTGTTGTGATGTGTGACTCTATTGTATCATCAGTGTGTGTGTTGTTGTGATGTGTGACTCTATTGTATCATTATTGTGTGTGTGTTGTTGTGATGTGTGACTCTATTGTATCATTATTGTGTGTGTGTTGTTGTGATGTGTGACTCTATTGTATCATTATTGTGTGTGTGTTGTTGTGATGTGTGACTCTATTGTATCATTATTGTGTGTGTTGTTGTGATGTGTGACTCTATTGTATCATTATTGTGTGTGTGTTGTTGTGATGTGTGACTCTATTGTATCATTATTGTGTGTGTGTGTTGTGATGTGTGACTCTATTGTATCATCAGTGTGTGTGTGTTGTTGTGATGTGTGACTCTATTGTATCATTATTGTGTGTGTGTTGTTGTGATGTGTGACTCTATTGTATCATTATTGTGTGTGTGTTGTTGTGATGTGTGACTCTATTGTATCATTATTGTGTGTGTTGTTGTGATGTGTGACTCTATTGTATCATCAGTGTGTGTGTTGTTGTGATGTGTGACTCTATTGTATCATTATTGTGTGTGTGTGTTGTTGTGATGTGTGACTCTATTGTATCATTATTGTGTGTGTTGTTGTGATGTGTGACTCTATTGTATCATTATTGTGTGTGTTGTTGTGATGTGTGACTCTATTGTATCATTATTGTGTGTGTTGTTGTGATGTGTGACTCTATTGTATCATCAGTGTGTGTGTTGTTATGATGTGTGACTCTATTGTGAGATTAGTGTGTGTGTGTTGTTGTGATGTGTGACTCTATTGTATCATCAGTGTGTATGTGTTGTTGTGATGTGTGACTCTATTGTATCATCAGTATGTGTGTGTTGTTGTGATGTGTGACTCTATTGTATCATCAGTGTGTGTGTTGTTGTGATGTGTGACTCTATTGTATCATCAGTGTGTGTGTTGTTGTGATGTGTGACTCTATTGTATCATCAGTGTGTGTGTTGTTGTGATGTGTGACTCTATTGTATCATCAGTGTGTTTGTTGTTGTGATGTGTGACTCTATTGTATCATCAGTGTGTGTGTTGTTGTGATGTGTGACTCTATTGTATCATCAGTGTGTGTTTGAACAAAACTCTCTTTTCATTGAAATATTGACATTAGAAAATGATCTTAAGCTCCGCCCACTGAAAACACTATTTTTCTGGAGATTAAATCTTGTTGACCATAACCACACCCACTCTGCTGTGATTGGTCAAGCATGGAGGTTTGTCACCGCGCGTCATCAATGGTCTCCAACTTCAAGGGACTTCTTGTATAAACAAAGCATGATTACAGCTGAAGGAGGAGTGAAGCCATTATTACGTAATAATGGACTCTCGTAACCTCTCGTTCGCCCAGATTTTGATTTGTTTCAGGCTTTTTACAACCAGTTTTTTTTGCTACTATCCATTCAAGTCTTCAAAATACTTCTCTAATATTTTAGTACATCTTCCCGGTAAGTTTCTCCGTCTTAACCAAACGATCGTTATTTGGATCCATTCACACACACAGTGGTGGCAGTAGGCTGCAGCCCAGCGAGACCCGACGAACCCACAGGTCTTGCTAACAGACACATCAACACAGACTCACTCAGAACCGACTCCTCTGAGCCACAGCAGCTCGAGGAACATTCGTCACGAGAGTCGCTGACGAGGCTGCTTTTCTAATGGAGCTGCTGTGAATAAATGATGCTCTCGCTCTTGAATCCACCGCCGCCCAGTATCGTTGCTAGCATCGACAGTGATGGAGACCAGAGTCACTGCAGAACAACATGTGTTTGTTGCTCAAGAGTCGCTGCAGCCTCGTGCAACAGATGATGGTCCATCTGGATCCAGGGCTGTTTTGAAGGATTCGTCACAATTCAAAAACTTCTAATCTTTGCTGTTTCGGCGCAATTTTTCAGTTGAGAATTTGGCAAATAACATTTTTTTTTTAATGAAATATCACAACAAAAAGTAAAAAACGTGTCATTATTTTCTGATTCAAAATTGTTTTACGGTTGCTATGGAAGGAATTAAAATCTAACATCTAATCTATAATCAAACAATTTTCCTCTATAATCAAACAATTTTCCTCTATAATCAAACAATTTTCAACTATAATCAAACAATTTTCAACTATAATCAAACAATTTTCATCTATAATCAAACAATTTTCAACTATAATCAAACAATTTTCAACTATAATCAAACAATTTTCAACTAGAATCAAACAATTTTCAACTATAATCAAACAATTTTCAACTATAATCAAACAATTTTCAACTAGAATCAAACAATTTTCAACTAGAATCAAACAATTTTCAACTAGAATCAAACAATTTTCAACTAGAATCAAACAATTTTCAACTGTAATCAAACAATTTCCAACTAGAATCAAACAATTTTCAACTGTAATCAAACAATTTTCAACTAGAATCAAACAATTTTCAACTATAATCAAACAATTTTCAACTAGAATCAAACAATTTTCAACTATAATCAAACAATTTTCAACTATAATCAAACAATTTTCAACTATAATCAAACAATTTTCAACTAGAATCAAACAATTTTCAACTATAATCAAACAATTTTCAACTATAATCAAACAATTTTCAACTATAATCAAACAATTTTCAACTAGAATCAAACAATTTTCAACTATAATCAAACAATTTTCAACTATAATCAAACAATTTTCAACTAGAATCAAACAATTTTCAACTAGAATCAAACAATTTTCAACTAGAATCAAACAATTTTCAACTAGAATCAAACAATTTTCAACTAAAATCAAACAATTTTCAACTATAATCAAAATCAAACAATTTTCAACTAAAATCAAAATCAAACAATTTTCAACTGTAATCAAACAATTCAAACTATAATCAAACAATTTTCAACTGTAATCAAACAATTCAAACTATAATCAAACAATTTTCAACTATAATCAAAATCAAACAATTTTCAACTAGAATCAAACAATTTTCAACTAGAATCAAACAATTTTCAACTATAATCAAACAATTTTCAACTAGAATCAAACAATTTTCAACTATAATCAAACAATATTCAACTATAATCAAACAATTTTCAACTAAAATCAAAATCAAACAATTTTCAACTATAATCAAACAATTTTCAACTGTAATCAAACAATTCAAACTATAATCAAACAATTTTCAACTAGAATCAAACAATTTTCAACTAGAATCAAACAATTTTCAACTATAATCAAACAATTTTCAACTAGAATCAAACAATTTTCAACTATAATCAAACAATTTTCAACTATAATCAAACAATATTCAACTATAATCAAACAATTTTCAACTATAATCAAACAATTTTCAACTAGAATCAAACAATATTCAACTATAATCAAACAATTTTCAACTATAATCAAACAATTTTCAACTATAATCAAACAATATTCAACTATAATCAAACAATTTTCAACTATAATCAAACAATTTTCAACTATAATCAAACAATATTCAACTATAATCAAACAATTTTCAACTATAATCAAACAATTTTCAACTATAATCAAACAATTTTCAACTAAAATCAAACAATTTTCAACTATAATCAAACAATATTCAACTATAATCAAACAATTTTCAACTATAATCAAACAATTTTCAACTAGAATCAAACAATTTTCAACTAGAATCAAACAATTTTCAACTATAATCAAACAATTTTCAACTATAATCAAACAATTTTCAACTATAATCAAACAATTTTCAACTATAATCAAAATCAAACAATTTTCAACTAAAATCAAAATCAAACAATTTTCAACTATAATCAAACAATTCAAACTATAATCAAACAATTTTCAACTAAAATCAAAATCAAACAATTTTCAACTATAATCAAACAATTTTCAACTAAAATCAAACAATTTTCAACTAAAATCAAACAATTCAAACTATAATCAAACAATTTTCAACTAAAATCAAAATCAAACAATTTTCAACTATAATCAAACAATTTTCAACTAAAATCAAAATCAAACAATTTTCAACTATAATCAAACAATTTTCAACTAAAATCAAACAATTTTCAACTAAAATCAAACAATTCAAACTATAATCAAACAATTTTCAACTAAAATCAAAATCAAACAATTTTCAACTATAATCAAACAATTTTCAACTAAAATCAAAATCAAACAATTTTCAACTATAATCAAACAATTTTCAACTAAAATCAAACAATTTTCAACTAAAATCAAACAATTCAAACTATAATCAAACAATTTTCAACTATAATCAAACAATTCAAACTATAATCAAACAATTTTCAACTAAAATCAAAATCAAACAATTTTCAACTATAATCAAACAATTTTCAACTATAATCAAAATCAAACAATTTTCAACTAAAATCAAAATCAAACAATTTTCAACTATAATCAAACAATTCAAACTATAATCAAACAATTTTCAACTAAAATCAAAATCAAACAATTTTCAACTATAATCAAACAATTTTCAACTAAAATCAAACAATTTTCAACTAAAATCAAACAATTCAAACTATAATCAAACAATTTTCAACTAAAATCAAAATCAAACAATTTTCAACTATAATCAAACAATTTTCAACTAAAATCAAAATCAAACAATTTTCAACTATAATCAAACAATTTTCAACTAAAATCAAACAATTTTCAACTAAAATCAAACAATTCAAACTATAATCAAACAATTTTCAACTAAAATCAAAATCAAACAATTTTCAACTATAATCAAACAATTTTCAACTAAAATCAAAATCAAACAATTTTCAACTATAATCAAACAATTTTCAACTAAAATCAAACAATTTTCAACTAAAATCAAACAATTCAAACTATAATCAAACAATTTTCAACTATAATCAAACAATTCAAACTATAATCAAACAATTTTCAACTAAAATCAAAATCAAACAATTTTCAACTATAATCAAACAATTTTCAACTAAAATCAAAATCAAACAATTTTCAACTATAATCAAACAATTTTCAACTAAAATCAAACAATTTTCAACTAAAATCAAACAATTTTCAACTATAATCAAACAATTTCAACTATAATCAACAATTTTCAACTATAATCAACAATTTTCAACTATAATCAAACAATTTTCAACTATAATCAACAATTTTCAACTGTAATCAAACAATTTTCAACTATAATCAAACAATTTTCAACTATAATCAAACAATTTTCAACTATAATCAAACAAATTTCAACTATAATCAAACAATTTTCAACTAAAATCAAACAATTTTCAACTATAATCAAACAATTTTATTACAATTAATTTACTTCTTTTCAACAGTTTCATGAACTTTAATCTTCACCAAATCAGCTGTTTTGATTGACACACGTCTGATGTTAGTGCTCCACTCAGTGGGCGGAGCTTATGAGACAGAAAGTGTCCCATTGGTTGATGTTGTAACTCGTGGTCCAATCAGCTGGAGCTTCACTAACATGAGTGTGTGAGTGTGTCGAGTCAATAAAGTTGTTCTTATAGTAACACAAACAAAGAGTCATGTGACTGATGACATCATCACTCTGTGACCCAGACGTGAGTGAATGTTGTGAACATGTTCTAGACGTGTTTGTCTGTCACACGTGATGACATCATCGTGTCACAGACAAACATGTGTAACCATGACAACACAGTTAAAGACACTTTGAAAGTTCAAGTCATAAAAAATTAACTTTTGATCGTCGAGACCGAAAACTTTTATCGCCCGAGGACACGAAAAACAACAGAAACGTTACGATGTTGAAGAACTTGATCGACATGTTTGAGTGACAGCAGGTTACGTAACATTCCACAAATGTATGTCAAGTATTTAGTACTACACCAGTGCACAGCATCAATGTATTTAGTACTACACCAGTGCACAGCATCAATGTATTTAGTACTACACCAGTACACAGCATCAAAGTATTAAGTACTACACCAGTACACAGCATCAAAGTATTTAGTACTACACCAGTACACAGCATCAATGTATTTAGTACTACACCAGTGCACAGCATCAATGTATTTAGTACTACACCAGTACACAGCATCAAAGTATTTAGTACTACACCAGTACACAGCATCAATGTATTTAGTACTACACCAGTGCACAGCATCAATGTATTTAGTACTACACCAGTACACAGCATCAAAGTATTTAGTACTACACCAGTACACAGCATCAATGTATTTAGTACTAGACCAGTGCACAGCATCAATTTATTTAGTACTACACCAGTACACAGCAGCAAAGTATCAAGTACTACACCAGTACACAGCATCAAAGTATTTAGTACTACACCAGTGCAGAGCATCAATGTATTTAGTACTACACCAGTACACAGCAGCAAAGTATTAAGTACTACAACAGTACACAGCAGCAAAGTATTTAGTACTACACCAGTGCACAGCATCAATGTATTTAGTACTACACCAGTACACAGCAGCAAAGTATTAAGTACTACAACAGTACACAGCATAAAAGTATTAAGTACTACACCAGTACACAGCATCAAAGTATTTAGTACTACACCAGTGCACAGCATCAATGTATTTAGTACTACACCAGTACACAGCAGCAAAGTATTAAATACTACAACAGTACACAGCATAAAAGTATTTAGTACTACACCAGTACAAAGCAGCAAAATATTAAGTACTGCACCAGTACACAGCAGCAAAGGTTTAATTACTACACCAGTACACAGCATCAAAGTATTTAGTACTACACCAGTACACAGCAGCAAAATATTAAGTAATACACCAGTACACAGCAGCAAAGTTTTAAGTACTACACCAGTACACAGCATCAATGTATTTAGTACTACACCAGTACACAGCATCAAAGTATTTAGTACTACACCAGTACACAGCAGGAAGTATTTAGTACTACACCAGTACACAGCAGAAAGTATTTAGTACTACACCAGTAAACAGCATCGAGTATTTAGTAATACACCAGTACACAGCATCGAGTATTTAGTACTACACCAGTACACAGCAGCAAAGTATTTAGTACTACACCAGTAAACAGCATCGAGTATTTAGTAATACACCAGTACACAGCATCAAAGTATTTAGTACTACACCAGTACACAGCATCAAAGTATTTAGTACTACACCAGTACACAGCAGCACGTATTTAGTACTACACCAGTACACAGCAGCACGCATTTAGTACTACACTAGTACACAGCAGCACGTATTTAGTACTACACCAGTACACAGCAGCACGTATTTAGTACTACACAAGTACACAGCAGCACGCATTTAGTACTACACTAGTACACAGCAGTACATATTTAGTACTACACCAGTACACAGCAGCACGTATTTAGTACTACACCAGTACACAGCAGCACGTATTTAGTACTACACCAGTACACAGCAGCACGTATTTAGTACTACACCACTACACAGCAGCAAGTATCTAGTACTACAGCAGTACACAGCATCAAATTAATTAGAACTACACCAGTACACAGCATCAAAGTATCTAGTACTACACCAGTACTACACCAGTACACAGCATCAAGTATCTAGTACTACACCTGTACACAGTGGCAAAGTATCTAGTACTACACCAGTACACAGCATCAAAGTATTAAGTACTACACCAGTACACAGCAGCAAAGTATTTAGTACTACAGCAGTACACAGCATCAAAGTATTAAGTACTACACCAGTACACAGCAGCAAAGTATTTAGTACTACAGCAGTACAAAGCATCAAAGTATTTAGTACTACAGCAGTACACAGCATCAAAGTATTTAATACTACAGCAGTACACAGCATCAAAGTATCTAGTACTACAGAAGTACACAGAATCAAAGTGTAAATCTTTAGAAGAACACGATAATAAAAACACACTGATGTAAAACACACACTAAGGTTTATGTTACACACACTTGAACAATGTGTTTGTTTTCTTGTCAAATTCCAGTGTTTTCGTTCTTTTGTTCATGTTTCCTCAGAGACGCCTCAGGGTTTTACTCTTGAATACAAACATGTCACACAAGAATCACAATATTCATTTATATTTGTTATTAAAAGAGACACACAAGTATTTTATCGTCTGTCGTTACTTCAATAAAGAACTTTTCTTCGCTGGTTTACGAGAGACTGAACGAAGACCTACGACATGAGCGGGTCTACGAGGAGGTCTTTGGATCTTTACGACCCACAATAAAAGTCTTGATCACTGAGAAGATATTTGACAAAAACAACAAAAGCCAGAAGTTCATGAATCAGGTTTTATTACGTGAGAAAGTATAAAAGAGGGACTGAGAGGAAACACAAGTCGATTTTTCTCTGGCCAGGAAAATACCTGAAGGGAGTAAATACTTTAGTTTCTCCAGCAGGTTCATAGTATTTATTTTAGCAAAGTTATTCATGTGTCAATGTTTTAAGTTCAGCATAAGTGTTTTCAACTGTAATCAAACAATTTTCAACTATAATCAAACAATATTCAACTATAATCAAACAATTTTCAACTATAATCAAACAATTTTCAACTATAATCAAACAATATTCAACTATAATCAAACAATTTTCAACTATAATCAAACAATTTTCAACTATAATCAAACAATTTTCAACTATAATCAAACAATATTCAACTATAATCAAACAATTTTCAACTATAATCAAACAATTTTCAACTATAATCAGACAATTTTCAACTATAATCCAACAATTTTCAACTATAATCAAACAATTTTCAACTGTAATCAAACAATTTTCAACTATAATCAAACAATTTTCAACTATAATCAAACAATTTTCAACTAGAATCAAACAATTTTCAACTAGAATCAAACAATTTTCAACTATAATCAAACAATTTTCAACTAGAATCAAACAATTTTCAACTAGAATCAAACAATTTTCAACTATAATCAAACAATTTTCAACTAGAATCAAAGAATTTTCAACTATAATCAAACAATTTTCAACTAGAATCAAACAATTTTCAACTAGAATCAAAGAATTTTCAACTAGAATCAAAGAATTTTCAACTAGAATCAAAGAATTTTCAACTATAATCAAACAATTTTCAACTATAATCAAACAATTTTTAACTATAATCCAACAATTTTCAACTATAATCCAACAATTTTCAACTATAATCAGACAATTTTCAACTATAATCAAACAATTTTCAACTATAATCCAACAATTTTCAACTATAATCAGACAATTTTCAACTATAATCAGACAATTTTCAACTATAATCAAACAATTTTCAACTATAATCAAACAATTTTCAACTATAATCCAACAATTTTCAACTATAATCAGACAATTTTCAACTATAATCAGACAATTTTCAACTATAATCAAACAATTTTCAACTATAATCAGACAATTTTCAACTATAATCCAACAATTTTCAACTATAATCAGACAATTTTCAACTATAATCAAACAATTTTCAACTATAATCAGACAATTTTCAACTATAATCCAACAATTTTCAACTATAATCCAACAATTTTCAACTATAATCCAACAATTTTCAACTATAATCAGACAATTTTCAACTATAATCAAACAATTTTCAACTATAATCCAACAATTTTCAACTATAATCAGACAATTTTCAACTATAATCCAACAATTTTCAACTATAATCAAACAATTTTCAACTATAATCAAACAATTTTCAACTATAATCAAACAATTTTCAACTATAATCCAACAATTTTCAACTATAATCAGACAATTTTCAACTATAATCCAACAATTTTCAACTATAATCAAACAATTTTCAACTATAATCAGACAATTTTCAACTATAATCAAACAATTTTCAACTATAATCCAACAATTTTCAACTATAATCAGACAATTTTCAATTATAATCCAACAATTTTCAACTATAATCAAACAATTTTCAACTATAATCAGACAATTTTCAACTATAATCAAACAATTTTCAACTATAATCCAACAATTTTCAACTATAATCAAACAATTTTCAACTATAATCTAACAATTTTCAACTATAATCAAACAATTTTCAACTATAATCAGACAATTTTCAACTATAATCTAACAATTTTCAACTATAATCAAACAATTTTCAACTATAATCTAACAATTTTCAACTATAATCTAACAATTTTCAACTATAATCTGATAAATCATTTACGTGTCTTTTATAATTAGTGTAATTTATCTTCTAATCTCTGGAACATCAAGCAAACGGAACAAAGTAATTCTTGTGACTGTGTTCATGAGTTTCTTGTTGGTTCTTCGACTCACACGACTGGTCATTTATCCATAAGTCCACGGAACATTTCCACAGTGCACTCTGGGAGTTTGTCTTTCCATAGAGTCAACAGAGTGGACGAGGATACGAACAAGGATCTTCAAAGGGCAAGTCTGACATGGTGGTGGAAAATACCTCTGACTATACTGTGTGTGTTTATGGCATAAATAAAAACAAGTTCTTTTCTGGACGTTTGAGCAGAAATACTTCAACAGGTTCGACTTCAATCATTTCTTTCTTTGTTTCAAAAACCTGTTACATTCCAAGAATACTGCACAGAAACCTGCAAAGCAAGAGTTCTGGACAAAATGTCTCTGTTAGTGGTTCTTAGGACGAGAAAAAATACTGTTTGAGCGAGTACTGCTCACAAACACACACTATGATCCTTGAGTATAACCTCAGACTCACAACAACAACACACTCAACTTAGTGTTTTTGTGTTTTTAAAGTACTTCAGGTCTCACACCAGAGAGGATCACGAGCGCGTTGAAATACGCGTTGTACTACAAGTTAAAATGGTCATGGATTCGTAGTATTATGTAGTTTTGTCCCAGGAATAGTTTTTGTCGGCCAACATACTCCCGTTATTAGAGAATATATAGTTGAGGATCAGGAGGGTTTGAAAGAACAAAAGAAAAGAAAGATTGTGTAGAGAATGAATAATAAATAAAAAATATCACTACGGCACCTCTCAGAGTAATACTACAGAGCTTCTCAGAGTTATACTACAGAGCCTCACGGAGTAATACTACAGAGCCTTGCGGAATAATACTAAAGAGTCCCGCGGAGTAATACTACAGAGTATTGTGGAGTTATACTACAGAGCCTTGTGGAGTAATATAACAGAGCCTTGTGGAGTAATACTACAGAGGCACGTGGAGTAATACTACAGAGGCTCGCAGAGTTATATTACAGAGCCTCGTGGAGTAATACTACAGAGGCACGTGGAGTAATACTACAGAGGCTCGCGGAGTTATATTACAGAGCCTCGTGGAGTAATACTACATGGGCACGTGGAGTAATACTACAGAGGCTCGCAGAGTTATATTACAGAGCCTCATGGAGTAATACTACAGAGGCACGTGGAGTTATATTACAGAGCCTCGTGGAGTAATACTACAGAGGCACGTAGAGTAATACTACAGAGGCTCGCGGAGTTATATTACAGAGCCTCGTGGAGTAATACTACAGAGGCTCGCAGAGTTATATTACAGAGCCTCGTGGAGTAATACTACAGAGGCACTTGGAGTAATACTACAGAGGCTCGCGGAGTTATATTACAGAGCCTCGTGGAGTAATACTACAGAAGCTCGTGGAGTCGTACTACAGAGCCTTGTGGAGTAATACTACAGAAGCTCGTGGAGTCATACTACAGAGCCTCGTGGAGTAATACTACAGAGGCTCGTGGAGTAATACTACAGAGGCACGCGGAGTAATACTACAGAGCCTCGTGGAGTAATACTACAGAAGCTCGTGGAGTCATTCTACAGAGCCTCGTGGAGTAATACTACAGAGCCTCGTGGAGTAATACTACAGAGGCACGCAGAGTAATACTAAAGAGGCACGCGGAGTCATACTACAGAGCCTCGTGGAGTAATACTACAGAGCCTCGTGGAGTAATACTACAGAGCCTCGTGGAGTAATACTACAGAGGCTCGTGGAGTAATACTAAAGAGGCACGCGGAGTCATACTACAGAGCCTCGTGGAGTAATTCTACAGAGCCTTGTTGAATAATACTACAGTGACCGGTGGAGTAATACTACAGTGACTCGTAGAGTAATACTACAGTGACTCTCGGAATAATACTACAGTGACTGGTGGAATAATACTACAGTGACTCGCGGATTAATATAACAGAGCCTTGTGGAATAATACTACAGTGACTGGTGGAGTAATACTACAGTGACTCGTAGAGTAATACTACAGTTACTCTCGGAATAATACTACAGTGACTCTCGGAATAATACTACAGTGACTGGTGGAATAATACTACAGTGACTGGTAGAATAATACTACAGTGACTCGCGGAGTAATATAACAGAGCCTTATGGAATAATACTACAGTGACTGGTGGAATAATACTACAGTGACTCGGGGAATAATACTACAGAGACTGGTGGAATAATACTACAGTGACTGGTGGAATAAAACTACAGTGACTTGGGGAATAATACTACAGAGACTGGTGGAATAATATTACAGTGACTGGTGGAATAATACTACAGTGACTGGTGGAATAATACTACAGTGACTGGTGGAATAATACTACAGTGACTGGTGGAATAATACTACAGTGACTCGGGGAATAATACTACAGAGACTGGTGGAATAATACTACAGTGACTGGTGGAATAATACTACAGTGACTGGTGGAATAATACTACAGTGACTCTGGGAATAATACTACAGTGACTGGTGGAATAATACTACAGTGACTGGTGGAATAATACTACAGTGACTGGTGGAATAATACTAAAGGTAAAGGTAAAGATAAAGGTAAAGGTAAAACTTTATTGATCCCTCAGGAGGTCTCCTTTGGGAAATTAATACTACAGTGACTGGTGGAATAATACTACAGTGACTCGGGGAATAATACTACAGTGACTTGTGGAGTAATACTACAGAGCCTTGTGGAGTAATACTACAGTGACTCGCAGAGTAATATAACAGAGCCTCGGACAATGATTAATGAGGTGAAGTTAATAAAGTCGAAGTCACTGTAATCATTAATCAACGTGAAACAGGAAGTTCTAAATGAAAACGTTGAAGTTATTATTAAATACTATTTAATAAAGACATGAATCTTCAGCTCTCTATACACTCGTCTATATTTAGAAGCAGGACGAGTGAATGTCAGTCTAGTTACAGAAATGCCACTCGACTCTATAGTACTTTATTGTGGTGCGACTGACGCTCAGCTTGAGCCCAAACCTTCATTTTATAGCAGCTTAAGATGAATAATTGATGCTGATATTACAAACCTTCACTCCACGGGTCCTGGTGAGGAAGCAGACAAGAGTCCAGATCACTTGGTTTAAAGATCATTTTCCATATAGAGCTGAGCACAGAGACACGAGTGGACGTGATCCCTGGAGTCGTGTTGACTTGAGTGTGTGAGTGTTGACTACGTGTTGAAGTACGAGTCAAACTATGAGTCAAACTACGTGTTGAAGTACGAGTCAAACTATGAGTCAAACTACGTGTTGAAGTACGAGTCAAACTATGAGTCAAACTATGAGTCAAACTACGTGTTGAAGTACGAGTCAAACTATGAGTCAAACTACGTGTTGAAGTACGAGTCAAACTACGAGTCAAACTACGTGTTGAAGTACGAGTCAAACTATGAGTCAAACTACGTGTTGAAGTACGAGTCAAACTATGAGTCAAACTACGGGTTGAAGTACGAGTCAAACTATGAGTCAAACTACGGGTTGAAGTACGAGTCAAACTATGAGTCAAACTACGTGTTGAAGTACGAGTCAAACTATGAGTCAAACTACGTGTTGAAGTACGAGTCAAACTATGAGTCAAACTACGTGTTGAAGTACGAGTCAAACTATGAGTCAAACTATGAGTCAAACTACGTGTTGAAGTACGAGTCAAACTATGAGTCAAACTACGTGTTGAAGTACGAGTCAAACTATGAGTCAAACTACGTGTTGAAGTACGAGTCAAACTATGAGTCAAACTACGTGTTGAAGTACGAGTCAAACTATGAGTCAAACTACGTGTTGAAGTACGAGTCAAACTATGAGTCAAACTACGGGTTGAAGTACGAGTCAAACTATGAGTCAAACTACGTGTTGAAGTACGAGTCAAACTATGAGTCAAACTACGTGTTGAAGTACGCATTGACTTGAGTTTGACTACGAGTCAAACTACGAGTCAAACTATGAGTCAAACTATGAGTCAAACTATGAGTCAAACTACGGGTTGAAGTACGAGTCAAACTATGAGTCAAACTACGTGTTGAAGTACGAGTCAAACTATGAGTCAAACTACGTGTTGAAGTACGCATTGACTTGAGTTTGACTACGAGTCAAACTACGAGTCAAACTATGAGTCAAACTATGAGTCAAACTATGAGTCAAACTATGAGTCAAACTACGGGTTGAAGTACGCTTCAAACTACACGCCAAAGTACGCCTCGAAGTATGCATCAAACTACACGTTGAACTACACTTTGACTTGAGTTTGACTACGAGTCAAACTACACGCCAAACTACGCGCCGAAGTACGCGCCGAAGTACGCGCCGAAGTACCCGCCGAAGTACGCGCCGAAGTACGTGCCGAAGTACGCGCCGAGGTACGCGCCGAGGTACGCGCCGAAGTACGCGCCGAAGTACGCGCCGAAGTACGCGCCGAAGTACGCGCCGAAGTACGCGCCGAAGTACGCGCCGAAGTACGCGCCGAAGTACGCGCCGAAGTACGCGCCGAAGTACGCGCCGAAGTACGCGCCGAAGTACGCGCCGAAGTACGCGCCGAAGTACGCGCCGAAGTACGCGCCGAAGTACGCGCCGAAGTACGCGCCGAAGTACGCGCCGAAGTACGCGCCGAAGTACGCGCCGAAGTACGCACCGAAGTACGCACCAGAGCCTCTGACTCTATGTGAACTAGAAACTCAAGTTAACAAATAACTCAGTTAATCTGATTAAATACTATTTTTTGCTTCACTTTTTAGCTGAAATATTTACACCATTAAGTACATAAGAAAGTACATAAAAAGTCGCTGCATGTGATTAAAAACACATGAAAAACTGAAGGAAAAAACACGTAAACCTGGAAGTGAAGATTTTGTTCAAAACCTGCTGAGCCAGGATCGTGACGCTGCTCAAAACTTTATTGACAGTTTGAATGATCACGATTGTACCACTAGTATAAAGTGTATCAGTATCAGCAGGACATTGAATTTAACATTTAAAATGTTGAAACTTTTATTGTGTATTAAAAGGATTTTATATACAAAATTTGAATTTTTCTTTTTCTTCTATAATTTAATTGTTTTATTTGAAAATGATTTTAATTGTTTGTGTTCACATAGTCATCAACGTTGGTGTAACAGAGTCTCCAGACCAAACCAACAGATCACAGAGATACTGATCGAACTTTCAACCAAACGACCATTAATGTTCAATTATTAACTTATTTTATTATTACTAATGATAATTGTACAGGTTAAAGTGAGTTTAAAAGTCGGTGCTCGATTGGATTGGTCTGGTAACTATTATACAGAAAAATATATTTTACATTTAAAAGGATAGAAATTAAAAAATATATAATAATAACTTGAAATTAGAACATTTTTGGAATAAGAATATCAAACTTTATATGTAGATTTTCTTTTTGGAAAATTTCCTCTTTTTTTAACCTTGAATAAAACAAACATTTCAATAACATGTAAAGTTTCACCATTGAAATGTAAAATATTCTTTGAAAAAAACGTCCAAAACTGTGAAAGTAAAGCAGCGACAACACAAGTGAAGAAAGAAAAGTTTCCTACCTTGGCACTGAAATCCTTGTTTTCCGAATCCCCTGAAAAGAAAAATGTGTATTTATTAGTTTTCATTTAAACTCACGTCTTTAAATGATGGTTATTTACGACCAAACTACTGTCTGACCAATCAGCTGCCAGCAGGCTGTCATCAGCTGTCAATCAAAACAGCTGATCAGCTGATTTGAAGACTTCCTGCTAAACTTGAAAAGTTTTATTTTGTGAATTAACAGGAAGCACTTTTATCATCAACTTCCTGCCTGAACCGTCAACGTCGACGCAGATAAAACGTCAATTCATTTCAGAGACACCAACACAGAGACACCAACACAGAGACACAACACAGAGACACAACACAGAGACACAACACAGAGACACAACACAGAGACACAACACAGAGACACAACACAGAGACACAACACAGAGACACCAACACAGAGACACCAACACAGAGACACCAACACAGAGACACCAACACAGAGACACCAACACAGAGACACCAACACAGAGACACCAACACAGAGACACAACACAGAGACACCAACACAGAGACACCAACACAGAGACACCAACACAGAGACACCAACACAGAGACACCAAAACAGAGACACCAACACAGAGACACAACACAGAGACACCAACACAGAGACACCAACACAGAGACACAACACAGAGACACCAACACAGAGACACAACACAGAGACACAACACAGAGACACCAACACAGAGACACCAACACAGAGACACAACACAGAGACACAACACAGAGACACAACACAGAGACACCAACACAGGGACACCAACACAGAGACACAACACAGAGACACAACACAGAGACACAACACAGAGACACCAACACAGAGACACCAACACAGAGACACAACACAGAGACACCAACACAGAGACACCAACACAGAGACACAACACAGAGACACCAACACAGAGACACCAACACAGAGACACAACACAGAGACACCAACACAGAGACACCAACACAGAGACACCAACACAGAGACACCAACACAGAGACACCAACACAGAGACACAACACAGAGACACCAACACAGAGACACAACACAGAGACACCAACACAGAGACACAACACAGAGACACCAACACAGAGACACCAACACAGAGACACAACACAGAGACACAACACAGAGACACAACACAGAGACACAACACAGAGACACCAACACAGAGACACCAACACAGAGACACAACACAGAGACACAACACAGAGACACCAACACAGAGACACCAACACAGAGACACCAACACAGAGACACAACACAGAGACACCAACACAGAGACACAACACAGAGACACAACACAGAGACACCAACACAGAGACACCAACACAGAGACACCAACACAGAGACACCAACACAGAGACACAACACAGAGACACCAACACAGAGACACCAACACAGAGACACCAACACAGAGACACAACACAGAGACACCAACACAGAGACACAACACAGAGACACAACACAGAGACACCAACACAGAGACACCAACACAGAGACACCAACACAGAGACACAACACAGAGACACAACACAGAGACACAACACAGAGACACCAACACAGAGACACCAACACAGAGACACCAACACAGAGACACCAACACAGAGACACAACACAGAGACACCAACACAGAGACACAACACAGAGACACAACACAGAGACACCAACACAGAGACACCAACACAGAGACACCAACACAGAGACACAACACAGAGACACCAACACAGAGACACCAACACAGAGACACCAACACAGAGACACCAACACAGAGACACCAACACAGAGACACAACACAGAGACACCAACACAGAGACACAACACAGAGACACCAACACAGAGACACCAACACAGAGACACCAACACAGAGACACCAACACAGAGACACCAACACAGAGACACAACACAGAGACACCAACACAGAGACACCAACACAGAGACACCAACACAGAGACACAACACAGAGACACCAACACAGAGACACAACACAGAGACACCAACACAGAGACACAACACAGAGACACCAACACAGAGACACCAACACAGAGACACCAACACAGAGACACCAACACAGAGACACCAACACAGAGACACCAACACAGAGACACCAACACAGAGACACAACACAGAGACACAACACAGAGACACAACACAGAGACACAACACAGAGACACAACACAGAGACACAACACAGAGACACAACACAGAGACACCAACACAGAGACACCAACACAGAGACACCAACACAGAGACACAACACAGAGACACCAACACAGAGACACCAACACAGAGACACCAACACAGAGACACCAACACAGAGACACCAACACAGAGACACAACACAGAGACACCAACACAGAGACACCAACACAGAGACAGCAACACAGAGACACAACACAGAGACACCAACACAGAGACACCAACACAGAGACACAACACAGAGACACAACACAGAGACACAACACAGAGACACAACACAGAGACACAACACAGAGACACAACACAGAGACACAACACAGAGACACCAACACAGAGACACCAACACAGAGACACCAACACAGAGACACAACACAGAGACACAACACAGAGACACCAACACAGAGACACAACACAGAGACACCAACACAGAGACACCAACACAGAGACACCAACACAGAGACAGCAACACAGAGACACAACACAGAGACACCAACACAGAGACACCAACACAGAGACACAACACAGAGACACAACACAGAGACACAACACAGAGACACAACACAGAGACACAACACAGAGACACAACACAGAGACACCAACACAGAGACACCAACACAGAGACACCAACACAGAGACAGCAACACAGAGACACAACACAGAGACACCAACACAGAGACACCAACACAGAGACACAACACAGAGACACAACACAGAGACACAACACAGAGACACAACACAGAGACACAACACAGAGACACAACACAGAGACACCAACACAGAGACACCAACACAGAGACACCAACACAGAGACACAACACAGAGACACAACACAGAGACACCAACACAGAGACACCAACACAGAGACACAACACAGAGACACCAACACAGAGACACCAACACAGAGACACAACACAGAGACACAACACAGAGACACCAACACAGAGACACCAACACAGAGACACCAACACAGAGACACAACACAGAGACACAACACAGAGACACCAACACAGAGACACAACACAGAGACACCAACACAGAGACACAACACAGAGACACAACACAGAGACACAACACAGAGACACAACACAGAGACACCAACACAGAGACACCAACACAGAGACACAACACAGAGACACAACACAGAGACACAACACAGAGAAGCAGAAAAAAGTCGCTGCATGCGTTTGTGATTAAAAACACATGGAAAAGATGAAGGAAAAAAAAACCACATAAAACCTGGAAGTGAAGATCGTCCTTCACAATAAAAGATTCACTGAAGAGTCAAAACCTGCTGAGTCAAAACTTTATTGACAGTTTGAATCATCACGATGGTTTAAAATCTGTTTTTATGACTCATCAGTTTTTGTTGACATTTCTGTGGATCGTTTAAAAGATGTTCATGTTTCAGATCCTTTCAAATGACGAGTAAAAGATTTGAAATGTAGAGAAATATAAACAGAACATTGTGGCTGCGACTCATTAAACTGTCAGAGATGCTTTTAAATCAATAAATATGATCAATAACTGACGTAGAATATTAACCCAGAGCCGTCGTAACAATTCCATGTAGACTTTGAGATTAAATATTAAATCATAACATTTTAACATCGCAGTCCAACGTTATTGTTGATGCGTTTATGACTCAAATATATTGTTATTATTATACATGTTTATGACGCTTTAAATACATTTAAACATGTTTACCATCAATAACTGCCATCGATCTATTACAGAAATATAACAATTTAACGTAAAAACCTCATATTTTAAGCATTTAACTCAAATATATTGTTATTATTATATAAGTTTTGACGCTAAAGTCACTCATTCTTCGTAAAAACAACATTAAAAACAATTTAACGTAGATTTTGAGATAAAAACCTCATATTTTAAGCATTTAACTCAAATATATTGTTATTATATTATAAGTTTTTTAAGCTAAAGTCTTCATAAAAACCAACATTAAAAACAATTTAACGTAGACTTTGAGATAAAACATCATATTTCAAGTATTTGACTCAAATATATTGTTATTATTATATATGTTTTTGAATCTAAAGTCACTTATTCTTCGTAAAAACAACATTAAAAACAATTTAACGTAGAATTTGAGATAAAAACAACATATTTTGGGCATTTAACTCAAATATATTGTTATTATTCTATACGTTTTTGAAGCTAAAGTCACTTATTCTTCGTAAAAACAACATTAAAAACAATTTAACGTAGAATTTGAGATAAAAACAACATATTTTGGGCATTTAACTCAAATATATTGTTATTATTATATATGTTTTTGAATCTAAAGTCACTTATTCTTCGTAAAAACAACATTAAAAACAATTTAACGTAGAATTTGAGATAAAAACAACATATTTTGGGCATTTAACTCAAATATATTGTTATTATTCTATACGTTTTTGAAGCTAAAGTCACTTATTCTTCGTAAAAACAACATTAAAAACAATTTAACGTAGAATTTGAGATAAAAACAACATATTTTGGGCATTTAACTCAAATATATTGTTATTATTCTATACGTTTTTGAAGCTAAAGTCACTTATTCTTCGTAAAAACAACATTTAAAACAATTTAACGTAGAATTTGAGATAAAAACAACATATTTTGGGCATTTAACTCAAATATATTGTTATTATTATACATGTTTTTGAATCTAAAGTCACGTATTCTTCGTAAAAACAACATTAAAAACAATTTAACGTAGAATTTGAGATAAAAACAACATATTTTGGGCATTTAACTCAAATATATTGTTATTATTATATATGTTTTTGAATCTAAAGTCACTTATTCTTCGTAAAAACAACATTAAAAACAATTTAACGTAGAATTTGAGATAAAAACAACATATTTTGGGCATTTAACTCAAATATATTGTTATTATTCTATACGTTTTTGATGCTAAAGTCACTTATTCTTCGTAAAAACAACATTAAAAACAATTTAACGTAGAATTTGAGATAAAAACAACATATTTTGGGCATTTAACTCAAATATATTGTTATTATTCTATACGTTTTTGAAGCTAAAGTCACTTATTCTTCGTAAAACAACATTAAAAACGAGTTTTATTGGAGAAACAACAGGATGTTTGTCAAGTTACCAACACTAACGAGAGAGAGTTGTAACAAAGTAAGAGTCGGAGTAAAAGTAAGAACCCTCCTCGGGTCTCGGCTCTCCTCACCAGATGAAGTCCGTGCAGTGGCTGCAGAAGGTGGGCTGCTTGAAGAACCGGGCCGTGAACTTGTGGTCCTTCACCTCGTGCACGTTCTTCTGCCTCAACGCGCCCTTGCGCGCGAACCTGTTGGACACGTCCCCGTCCGGAGACTCTCGCAGGGACACGTCGGACATGTTGGTCTGGGTCCTGGTTCGGGTCCTGGTTCGGGTCCTGGTTCGGGTCCTGGTTCGGGTCCTGGTTCCTCTGGAGCGTGACGTGGACTGTTGGTTCCACGACTGAGGCTCGAGCTCTCCCGCGACTCACTGACAGCGAGCGAGCGCGCGCGCGACAACATCCGCCTCTGAGGCTGGGCGCCGCTTCCGGCGGACCTTCAAAATAAAACGCTGTTCGAAAGACGCGGAAGTGAAATAGAATTTTATATAAATATGAATGTATTGAATGTTTGATTTAATGTTTCACGTTTAAAAAGACAGATATTTTTAATGTTGTTTTTAAAAGCGTTTGTAAGAAAAGAAAAGTTGGAATTTTCCTAATATTTTTTCAACTGAATAGTTTCAAAATCAACGTATCTTTTACACATATCATTTAATATTTAAATTCCATAATATATATATATATATATATATATATATATATATATATATATATATATTGAATGTTTGATTTAATGTTTCACGTTTAAAAAGACAGATATTTTTAATGTTGTTTTTAAAAGCGTGTTTAAGAAAAGAAAAGTTAGAATTTGTCTTAATATATTTTTTTCTAAAAACAACTGAATGATTTCAAAATCAACGTATCTTTACACATATAATTTGATATTT
>NC_141818.1:49388757-49398757 GCF_982586985.1 Callionymus lyra | reverse complement strand
AAGTACTTCCTACAGTTACAGTAAAACACTTGAATCCTCTCAGTACTTCAAGTACTTCTTACAGTTATAGTAAAACACTTAAATCCTCTCAGTACTTCAAGTACTTCTTACAGTTACAGTAAAACACTTAAATCTTCTCAGTACTTCAAGTACTTCTTACAGTTACAGTAAAACACTTAAATCTTCTCAGTACTTCAAGTACTTCTTACAGTTACAGTAAAACACTTGAATCCTCTCAGTACTTCAAGTACTTCTTACAGTTACAGTAAAACACTTGAATCCTCTCAGTACTTCAAGTACTTCTTACAGTTACAGTAAAACACTTAAATCCCCTCAGTACTTCAAGTACTTCTTACAGTTACAGTAAAAAACTTAAATCCCCTCAGTACTTCAAGTACTTCTTACAGTTACAGTAAAAAACTTAAATCCTCTCAGTACTTCAAGTACTTCTTACAGTTACAGTAAAACACTTGAATCTTCTCAGTACTTCAAGTACTTCTTACAGTTACAGTAAAACACTTGAATCCTCTCAGTACTTCAAGTACTTCTTACAGTTACAGTAAAACCCTTCAATCCTCTCAGTACTTCAAGTACTTCTTACAGATACAGTAAAACACTTGAATCCTCTCAGTACTTCAAGTACTTCTTACAGTCACAGTAAAACACTTGAATCTTCTCAGTACTTCAAGTACTTCTTACAGTTACAGTAAAACACTTCAATCCTCTCAGTACTTCAAGTACTTCTTACAGTTACAGTAAAACACTTGAATCCTCTCAGTACTTCAAGTACTTCTCACAGTCAAGTATTATTTATAGTCAAATCCAATGTTTCATCTTCGTTGTCGTTTTACTTTCTTTCATCATATCATGTGAATATTTAACCTGTTTTTTATCAAATACATTAAAAATGTCATTATTTGTTTGTTTTCTTTGTTTGTTTGTTTGTTTGTTTGTTTGTTTTTTGTTTGTTTTGTCATTTTGATTGATTTTCCATTCGTAAAGTTAAAAAATACGAAATAAAAAAGAGTTTTTTGTTAATTGCAGTTGTATGAGTAGTTAAATGTAGTACTAATGACGTGATAAGTATAAAATACAGTCAAGTAGAAAAGTTTTTTTTTTTCTTGAGAGCTGCTCCATCTAGTGGCAAAGATGAGAAACACAAGTTTTTTAAAATGCTCTTGAGTTTTAAACTAGTTTCATTTATTTTACCGAACGAATGATTTCTTTTCATCATTAAATCACAAATATGTTTTTAAAAGCAAAAATAAAAAAAACACTGATACAAAACTTATAGTACTTTTATTAATGTTTATATACTTTTAAAGTTGCTCAAAATAATTAGTGAAAAAATGCATTAAGTTCAGTGAACGAACAATAAAAATATATCTTTATAGAATATTGTTTGTTCGAATCTATTTTAATTAGTATAATTATATCTAATAATGTGAAACTCAAATATATATTTAAAGGTGCAATACATACAATCTACCACTAGATGTACATAAACACTCTGATGATGATAGTGATAGTGTAGTAACACGTATATATGTGTAGTATTGTCCAGTACTTGACTCTGGTGTTGTGATAGTGTAGTAACAAGTATATATGTGTAGTATTGTCCAGTACTTGACTCTGGTGTTGTGATAGTGTAGTAACAAGTATATATGTGTAGTATTGTCCCGTACTTGACTCTGGTGTTGTGATAGTGTAGTAACAAGTATATATGTGTAGTATTGTCCAGTACTTGACTCTGGTGTTGTGATAGTGTAGTAACAAGTATATATGTGTAGTATTGTCCCGTACTTGACTCTGGTGTTGTGATAGTGTAGTAACAAGTATATATGTGTAGTATTGTCCCGTACTTGACTCTGGTGTTGTGATAGTGTAGTAACAAGTATATATGTGTAGTATTGTCCAGTACTTGACTCTGGTGTTGTGATAGTGTAGTAACAAGTATATATGTGTAGTATTGTCCCGTACTTGACTCTGGTGTTGTGATAGTGTAGTAACAAGTATATATGTGTAGTATTGTCCCGTACTTGACTCTGGTGTTGTGATAGTGTAGTAACAAGTATATATGTGTAGTATTGTCCCGTATATGACTCTGGTGTTGTGATAGTGTAGTAACAAGTATATATGTGTAGTATTGTCCCGTACTTGACTCTGGTGTTGTGATAGTGAAGTAACAAGTATATATATGTGTAGTATTGTCCCGTACTTGACTCTGGTGTTGTGATAGTGTAGTAACAAGTATACATGTGTAGTATTGTCCCGTACTTGACTCTGGTGTTGTGATAGTGTAGTAACAAGTATATATGTGTAGTATTGTCCAGTACTTGACTCTGGTGTTGTGATAGTGTAGTAACAAGTAAAGATGTGTAGTATTGTCCAGTACTTGACTCTGGTGTTGTGATAGTGTAGTAACAAGTATATATGTGTAGTATTGTGGAGTACTTGACTCTGGTGTTGTGATAGTGTAGTAACAAGTATATATGTGTAGTATTGTGGAGTACTTGACTCTGGTGTTGTGATAGTGTAGTAACAAGTATATATGTGTAGTATTGTGGAGTACTTGACTCTGGTGTTGTGATAGTGTAGTAACAAGTATATATGTGTAGTACTGTGGAGTACTTGACTCTGGTGTTGTGATAGTGTAGTAACAAGTATATATGTGTAGTATTGTGGAGTACTTGACTCTGGTGTTGTGATAGTGTAGTAACAAGTATATATGTGTAGTATTGTCCAGTACTTGACTCTGGTGTTGTGATAGTGTAGTAACAAGTATATATGTGTAGTATTGTGGAGTACTTGACTCTGGTGTTGTGATAGTGTAGTAACAAGTATATATGTGTAGTATTGTCCAGTACTTGACTCTGGTGTTGTGATAGTGTAGTAACAAGTATATATGTGTAGTATTGTCCAGTACTTGACTCTGGTGTTGTGATAGTGTAGTAACAAGTATATATGTGTAGTATTGTCCAGTATGTGACTCTGGTGTTGTGATAGTGTAGTAACAAGTATATATTTGTAGTATTGTCCAGTACGTGACTCTGGTGTTGTGATAGTGTAGTAACAAGTATATATTTGTAGTATTGTCCAGTACTTGACTTTGGTGTTGTGATAGTGTAGTAACAAGTATATATGTGTAGTATTGTCCAGTACTTGACTCTGGTTTTGTGATAGTGTAGTAACAAATATATATGTGTAGTATTGTCCAGTACTTGACTCTGGTGTTGTGATAGTGTAGTTACAAGTATATATGTGTAGTATTGTCCAGTACTTGACTTTGGTGTTGTGATAGTATAGTAACAAGTATATATGTGTAGTATTGTCCAGTACTTGACTTTGGTGTTGTGATAGTGTAGTAACAAGTATATATGTGTAGTATTGTCCAGTACTTGACTTTGGTGTTGTGATAGTATAGTAACAAGTATATATGTGTAGTATTGTCCAGTACTTGACTTTGGTGTTGTGATGGTATAGTAACAAGTATATATGTGTAGTATTGTCCAGTACTTGACTCTGGTGTTGTGATAGTGTAGTAACAAGTATATATGTGTAGTATTGTCCAGTACTTGACTCTGGTGTTGTGATAGTGTAGTTACAAGTATATATGTGTGGTATTGTCCAGTACTTGACTCTGGTGTTGTGATAGTGTAGGAACAAGTATATATGTGTAGTATTGTCCAGTACTTGACTTTGGTGTTGTGATAGTATAGTAACAAGTATATATGTGTAGTATTGTCCAGTACTTGACTCTGGTGTTGTGATAGTGTAGTAACAAGTATATATGTGTAGTATTGTCCAGTACTTGACTCTGGTGTTGTGATAGTGTAGTTACAAGTATATATGTGTGGTATTGTCCAGTACTTGACTCTGGTGTTGTGATAGTGTAGTAACAAGTATATATGTGTAGTATTGTCCAGTACGTGACTCTGGTGTTGTGATAGTGTAGTAACAAGTATATATTTGTAGTATTGTCCAGTACTTGACTTTGGTGTTGTGATAGTATAGTAACAAGTATATATGTGTAGTATTGTCCAGTACTTGACTCTGGTGTTGTGATAGTGTAGTAACAAGTATATATGTGTTGTATTGTCCAGTACTTGACTTTGGTGTTGTGATAGTATAGTAACAAGTATATATGTGTAGTATTGTCCAGTACTTGACTCTGGTGTTGTGATAGTGTAGTTACAAGTATATATGTGTAGTATTGTCCAGTACTTGACTTTGGTGTTGTGATAGTATAGTAACAAATATATATGTGTAGTATTGTCCAGTACTTGACTCTGGTGTTGTGATAGTGTAGTTACAAGTTTATATGTGTAGTATTGTCCAGTACTTGACTTTGGTGTTGTGATAGTATAGTAACAAGTATATATGTGTAGTATTGTCCAGTACTTGACTCTGGTGTTGTGATAGTGTAGTAACAAGTATATATGTGTAGTATTGTCCAGTACTTGACTCTGGTGTTGTGATAGTGTAGTTACAAGTATATATGTGTAGTATTGTCCAGTACTTGACTCTGGTGTTGTGATAGTGTAGTAACAAGTATATATGTGTAGTATTGTCCAGTACGTGACTCTGGTGTTGTGATAGTGTAGTAACAAGTATATATGTGTAGTATTGTCCAGTACTTGACTCTGGTGTTGTGATAGTGTAGTAACAAGTATATATGTGTAGTATTGTCCAGTACTTGACTCTGGTGTTGTGATAGTGTAGTAACAAGTATATATGTGTAGTATTGTCCAGTACTTGACTCTGGTGTTGTGATAGTGTAGTAACAAGTATATATGTGTAGTATTGTCCAGTACTTGACTCTGGTGTTGTGATAGTGTAGTAACAAGAGTATATGTGTAGTATTGTCCAGTACTTGACTCTGGTGTTGTAGTATTTACAGACCACATGACTCTTGAAGTCATAACTACTTTCATTTGTTTTCAAACCAAAATATGTCCAAACATCAGCTTTAAAAGCTGCTTGACTCACTGTATCCTCTCGTCCTCAGTCATCATTCTTCCTTTAGCTGTGGAGGACGTAACGACTGCTGACATCTAGAGGCCCAGAAGTTTAATTGCAACACAAAAATGAACAAACACTGAAAACATTTTCAGTTTTTTATTTACATTTTTTAATTAAAACCATTAAAGAACAATAACATGATTATTTCAAAGCAAAAGTATTTTTTCCAAAAGACATTTCGATAGAGTACTGTTGAATATCCATATACAGTATGAATGTTTAATATTGAAGTTAATCAACTTTGTTTAATGTTCCATGATCTAATATTTCACGTCCATCAGCGCCGTGCAAGGTCGGCATCAAGCGCGGTCGCATCTTCTACAACTCCAAGAAGATCTGGATCGCGGACCTGAAACCCAACAGAGTCCTTCACGGAGAACCCGTGGTCTTCTACTGCATGAACAGAACCGACAGGTGCGGCTTCCCCGTGGCCAGCACCTGTCGGGACGGAGTCCTGCCCACCCCGGAGTGTTATCAAGGTGAGCGTCGAGGGAAGTTGAAAGTACTGAAAAATAAGGTTTTTCTTTTTTCCTGGGACGCTTTCAGAGCCTGGTAAAGTGGAGTACTCCTTGAGACCCAAAACCCTTCCGTCGGAGATCGCCATGTGTGAGGCGACGGCTGTTTAAATGCTGCCATAAGAGGGCGCTGCATTTTCATTTCAACCGGAGAACTCAAAGTATCATGATGCGATGGTTCAGGCAGGAAATGAGTTATAAAAGTAAACTGTGTCGGTGAACTTACAAAATAAAAGTACGTTTGCAGACATTTTTTCATTCCAAACATCCTACAAACACTATAAATCAGCTGTTTTGATTGACACACGTCTGATCCAATCAAATCCTCTTAGTGCTTCCACTCAGTGGGCGGAGCTTATGTCAAAGAAAGCATCCCATTGGTTGATGTTGTAATTCGAGGTCCAATCAGCTGGAGCTTCAATGACATGTTTGTGTGAGTGTGTAGCGTCAATAAAGTTGTTGTTATGGTAACACAATCAAATAGATGGCAAGAGAGTCATGTGACTGATGACATCATCACTCTGTGACTGCGAGAGATATGATATGATTTGAAGAGAATAAACAACAACAAAAATAAAGATGTTTTAATTCATTTCATTTTAATTCAATTTTATTTAAAGTGTCTTATCATAACAAAGTTATCTCAAGACACTATACAGTTGAAATAAGACTACAGTTGATTAAGGAAAAATAGATCCAGCAATTCAACAAAGAGCAAGAAACAAAACACTGTACAGTGAGCAATGGCGAGGAAAAACTTCCTTTAAGAAGCAGAAACCTCGAGCGGAACCAGACTCATTGTTGACGGCCTGCCGCTTTGACCGGCTGGGAGGAAGGATGGGGGGGTAGACAGATGGATAAGGAGAGGAGTGAGGGGAATTATAGTGAGAAAAAATAGAGGAGAGTGTAGGAGGGTCCATGGAGGTGCTGGAGAGAACTGATGACGTGGTGAAGATCCTGGATCAGCAGCAGCTCTGGAGGTCCTGGGGCTCCGGGAGAGAAATAAAAAGGTGTTTAAACTGCACAGGTGATGAATGTAATGCAGAAAAGAAGGATATACAGAGCTGGTGTCTAAAACTCCTCCAGCATTCTCAGCCTATAGCAGCTAAGATAAACAGTTAAGTTAGTTATAGCAGCTAAAGATAAACAGTTAAGTTAGTTATAGCAGCTAAGATAAACAGTTAAGTTAGTTATAGCAGCTAAAGATAAACAGTTGTGTTAGTTATAGGCTTTATGGAAAAGTAAGGTTTTAAGATTGTTTTTAAACATAGAGAGGGTGTCTGCCCTCCGGACTGAAGCCGGTAGTTTGTTCCACAGCAGAGGGGCTTGAAAACTAAAGGCCCTGGCTCCGAATCTACATTTAGAGATTTGTGGTATAACTAATAGATCAGAGTTTAAGGATCGTAAGGTCCTTGAGGGTTGGTAAGTTTGGATTAAATCTTTAATGTATGTTGGTGCTAGACCATGTAAGGCTTTATAGGTTAGGAGAAGGATTTTAAATTGTATTCTAAATTCTACAGGAAGCCAATGTAGGGAAGACAGTACAGGTGTGTTCGCGCCTCTTAGTCTTAGTCAGGACACGAGCTGCAGATGAATGAGCTGAAGATTCTGAGAGACTTTTTAGAACATCCTGACAGAAGAGACTTACAATAGTCCAGCCTGGAGGTAACAAAAGCATGGATGAGCTTCTCAGCATCTAAAGGAAGGAAGTGCCTGATTTTTGAAATGTTACGAAGGTGGAAGTAAGCAGTCCGTGAGATTTGTTTTATGTGTGAGTTAAATGATCCTCGTCAAAGCATACACCCAGATTCTTTACAGTGGTGCTCGTAGCAGGAGCAAGTCCATTTTGTAAAGATCATTAGTTAATGATTGTCTGAGATGTTGCGGACCAACTAGTAAAACCTCAGTCTTTTCCGAGTTCAGTAGGAGGAAGTTTTTGGTCATCCAGGACTTGATATCTGTAATACAGGACTGTAATTGTGTAGCTGTTGATATGTGTAATACAGGACTGTAATTGTGTAGCTGTTGATATGTGTAATACAGGACTGTGGTTGTGTAGCTGTTGATATGTGTAATACAGGACTGTGGTTGTGTAGCTGTTGATATGTGTAATACAGGACTGTAATTGTGTAGCTGATTTCTTTCATCTGGCTTCATGGACAAGTAAAGTTGGGTGTCATCAGCATAACAGTGAAAATGTATAGAGTGTCTTCTAATCAAGTCCCCTAGTGGGAGCAAATAGATTGTGAATAGTATTGGACCAAGAACAGAACCTTGTGGGACACCATAGCTGACCTTAGTGTGTGTCGATGAGAGGTGGTTGACATGTACATAGTGCGTTCTATCCGACAGGTAAGATTTAAACCAGTTAAGAGCAGTTCCACGAATGCCTAAATGGTTTTCTAGCCTCTGTAGAAGGATTTGGTGTCAACAGTGTCAAATGCAGCACTGAGATCTAGAAGAACATGAACTGAAACATGGCCCTGATCAGAGGCCATCAGTAGGTCGTTACTTACTTTTACCAGGGCGGTCTCTGTGCTGTGGTGTTCCCTAAAACCAGACTGAAACACCTCAAATTGATCATTGTCCTGGAGATAATCACAGAGCTGACTTGTTACCACTTTCTCCAGAAGTTTTGAAATGAAGACAAGATTAGAGATAGAACTGTAGTTATTGAGGACCTCTGGATCAAGAGATAGAACTATAGTTAGTGAGAACCTCTGGATCAAGAGATAGAACTATAGTTAGTGAGGACCTCTGGATCAAGAGATAGAACTATAGTTAGTGAGGACCTCTGGATCAAGAGATAGAACTATAGTTAGTGAGGACCTCTGGATCAAGAGATAGAACTATAGTTAGTGAGGACCTCTGGATCAAGACATAGAACTATAGTTAGTGAGGACCTCTGGATCAAGAGATAGAACTATAGTTAGTGAGGACCTCTGGATCAAGAGATAGAACTATAGTTAGTGAGGACCTCTGGATCAAGAGTGGGTTTTTTAAGCAGAGGTTTAATTACTGCAACTTTAAAAATCTGAGGCACATGATGTTATTGACAAGTTAATAATGTCAAGTTACAAACACACATTAAAGAAACACTTTGTTCTTCTTATCAAGCGTCGACACTGGATTCTCTGGAACATCTTCGTCTCTTTCTCAAGAGTTTCTGCTCGTAAACGTAACCTTTTCTGCCTTTTGACACTCGTGTGGAAATAAACGAGTTCAACTTCCTGTCAAAGGTTTTCAAAATAACACGTAACAAAATAAAAGCATCAAAATCCTTGCATTTACAAGAGTAGAAATGTTAGAACGATGAGAGACATTTAGAAACACTGTGTTCTCGTGTCGAATACATCATTATTGAAGCAGTCGCTGATGAGATCAGAAAGAAGATTAAAAAGGAGATTTTTGACCTTGTTTTCTGGAGAAAATATTTGAAAAGAGACATGATTGAGAAACAGAACCAGACTGAGGAGCAGAAAGAAGGAAAAAGAATAATATGTGACGTAAACTCATCGACTTCATCTCTACACAAAGAAAACTGGAGTCTTTTATTGGAGGTCAAAGGTTAAACTTTATTGACACTGAAGAGGAAACAAGAGTCACAATGATTACAAAGAAAGATTCATCCAAACACTCGTGGATCATGTTGACGCTCAGAGAGTCTCTGGCTGAACATCTGCTGGAGACACTTCCAACATCTGCACTTCCTCCACAGGTGCTGGGAGCTGCTCTCTGCTCCTCTGGACCACAACAACAACAACAACAACAACAACAACAACACACGTCATGAAGATCACGACACTGAGCATCACAGACCGCACTAGATGGTGATCAACCTCTGGCTCTCCGAACATTACAAGGGTCTTAGATGTGGACACACAATGACTGTCTTTCAGAACCACACACCAGAAGTCTCCGCTGTGTTCCAGAGAGATGTTCGTGATCACCAGGCTCGAGTGGGAGCGAGAGATTCTGTCGTCTTCATCTTCATATACACGTGATGTTCTTCCTTCAGTTCTGTTTGTCTTCATGAACCAGTGGATCCTATCAGGCTCTTTCTTCCAGTCACATCCTAGAGTAACGTTCTCTCCTCCAGTGAAGAACACCTCAGCAGGCGGGTCAGACTCAGGACACACATACAGGTCGTTATGATCATACTGACCACTGCGATCACAGGTGTATAAACCTGTGTGGTCCAAGGTCAGTGATGGAAACATCAGAGTGTAGTTGCGGCTCAATTTATCTTTCATCTTTGATCTAATCCTCCACACATGTGGTTTGTTTCCAGTGACGTCAGAGCAGTTCAGCTCCAGACTCTCTCCCACCCACCTGTGAATGAAATTTTCTTGTACATCAACACGAAACTCCTCCAGTACTTCACAGCTCTGATGGTTCTTCTGCAGACAGAAATAATAGAAGTCACCAGAACTTACACCAAACGTTACCAGAAGAGAAGTTTT
>NC_141818.1:49359157-49388657 GCF_982586985.1 Callionymus lyra | reverse complement strand
GTTCTTCTCTTGCTGTAGTTTGTACATTGAAGATGTTTCATCATCGATTAAAGTGAATTCATAATTTCTTGTTCTGCGGTTATATTGACGTAAAGCCCACTGGACCCTCTGGTTTGGTCCCACACCGTCACAGTTCAGCTCCAGTGTCTGTCCAGAATGAGGGTAAAAGACCTGACGTCTCATCTTTGGTTCGTCACAAACCAGGAGAGTGAAGTTCTTCTCGTGCGTCACGTTGTTCTGGGTCCAGCACTGTTCTTGGTACTGACCCGAGTCTGAGACCTTCAGAGAGTCTATTTCATAAGAAGCTTCTCTCTGCAGACCAGAGTTATGGTTTTCTGTGTCTTCGTACTTGATGTATTTCACACTCTTGGTGACCTGGAGAACGTTCAACACGTCAGTTCAGACACGATCGAAGTCACACTCACTTGTACTCACATGATGTGAAGAGTTCCACAGAAGTTCCTTCTCCTCACCGATCCATCTGGAGATCAAGCAGACGTCATCAGCTGGTTTGTTCAGGATGAAGCGATGACGGTTTCCTTCCATCTTGAGGATCTCAGCGAGGATGTTGTTGGAGAAGAAGGTCACCAGCAGCAGCATCAGTGCAGCCATGTCTGCGTCTGTGAGTGAGAGTCGCCTCTGCAGCTTCATGATGTCAATCTCTTCACCATCAGCAGCTTCTCGCCTACGATTGGTGGAACCAGACGATAACAGGATGTTCTACGTCTACTTCCTGTTGGCTTTATCAGATGTGAAGCAACAACGTGTGTGAACTATTTTAATGCAATGAAAACATCATTATTGCTTCTTTTTTTTAAAATAATAATTGGAATTAAAATATAACTTATATTGAATAATTGAAATTAAAATATAGTGTTGCGGCTTCCAAACACAAACTTTTGGCCGCTGAGAGTATGAGGTTGGGTCCTCAGGTACGTAGATTTATGACGCGCTTTGGTTTCCTTGTGATAACAGATACGCTGAGATCCAGATATGCTTTTGGTGCATTTATTGTTATACAAACAGCACAGTGTAGCGTGTAGCTTGCAGCGCTTTCCAAAGTCTTTCTGATAGGACGGCGAGTATCCGTTGATGCACTGCTGATCACACTTGGGGGTGTCCGTCTCGCCCTGGCAGGGAGGTCGTGTTCCTTTGACGTGGTGTTCGCATGGAGCAATGGTGTAGCTTGTAGCGTGTAGCGTTGTAGCGTTGAAGCGTGTAGCGTTGAAGCGTGTAGCGTTGAAGCGTGTAGCGTTGAAGCGTGTAGCGTTGAAGCGTGTAGCGTTGTAGCGTTGAAGCGTGTAGCGTTGAAGCGTGTAGCGTTGTAGCGTTGAAGCGTGTAGCGTTGTAGCGTGTAGCGTTGAAGCGTGTAGCGTTGAAGCGTGTAGCGTTGAAGCCTGTAGCGTTGAAGCGTGTAGCGTTGAAGCGTGTAGCGTTGTAGCGTGTAGCGTTGAAGCCTGTAGCGTTGAAGCGTGTAGCGTTGTAGCGTTGAAGCCTGTAGCGTTGTAGCGTGTAGCGTTGAAGCGTTGAAGCCTGTAGCGTTGAAGCGTGTAGCGTTGAAGCGTGTAGCGTTGTAGCGTTGAAGCGTGTAGCGTTGTAGCGTTGAAGCGTGTAGCGTTGAAGCGTGTAGCGTTGAAGCGTGTAGCGTTGTAGCGTTGAAGCGTGTAGCGTTGTAGCGTGTAGCGTTGAAGCATGTAGCGTTGTAGCGTTGAAGCGTTGAAGCGTGTAGCGTTGAAGCGTGTAGCGTTGTAGCGTTGTAGCGTTGAAGCGTGTAGCGTTGAAGCGTGTAGCGTTGTAGCGTTGAAGCGTGTAGCGTTGAAGCGTGTAGCGTTGAAGCGTGTAGCGTTGTAGCGTTGAAGCGTGTAGCGTTGTAGCGTTGAAGCGTGTAGCGTTGAAGCGTGTAGCGTTGAAGCGTGTAGCGTTGTAGCGTTGAAGCGTGTAGCGTTGAAGCGTGTAGCGTTGTAGCGTTGAAGCGTGTAGCGTTGAAGCGTGTAGCGTTGAAGCCTGTAGCGTTGAAGCGTGTAGCGGTCAACAAAAATTACGGCTACTTCCAACCTTGACTCTCTCTCTCTCTCATCTGCGTCACCTGTGAGTGCCACCTTTACACACACACACCTCCGCACGCACACACACCTACTCCCATGTGAACCGCCCTCTGCAACACACACACTCAAACACACCTTGCAGCACATCTTCAGCCTGTATGTCTCTTACACACCAGCCCCTAATTATTAGGACTCACATAATAATTCACATTTCAAACACAATAGGAGACATAATAAATCATATCAATTTCAACGAAAATGCAAAAAATGTCTAATAAATTGCTCAAGTCCATGAAAAGTCATTATACCAAATATTCCTTCTTCTGGTCGTCATGACCAATTAGTGCAAAGTCCAGCACAAGTAATAAAGACAAAAACAAAACACAAAGTCCATATAGAGGTCAGCAATGTCCTCATGCTGCCTCCTCCTTCTCCAGCAACAAACACACCTTGGATATGGGTCCGTCCAAACAATTTGTTCTCGTCTTAATCCGAATTTGACGCACAAATCCCTTGCAATCCGGAAAAGTTTGCAAGACACGTCCCATAATCCAAGAATTACGAGGTGCAGTACTGTCCATAAACAAAATTAGATCTCCTGCGACAAGGTTTCTCTGGACTCCAGTCCAGTAACAGAGGCAGGTACTCCTTTGTCCAGCGCTTCCAGAACAGATCTGATTACTGTGCCACTTGGTCAAACAGAATCCCCCTTTAGCGCACAGAGACATGAGCTCATGGCAGAGGGTCAGTGCTTCCTCCTCTGTTGCAACTGCCACCAAACAATCATCCACATAAAAGCAGTGCTGCAGCTTGTCCACTGTCTCCACCTTATGCTCATGTCCAAAATCCTCTGCACATTTCTTGAGGGCAAAGTTGGCGCAGCTAGGGGAGGATGTAGCTCCCAAAAGATGTACCTTCATCCTGTATTCACATGGTGCTTGGTTCAAGTCTCCTTGTGACCACCAGAGGAATCGCAGCAGATCAGTATCATCTGGGGGCACTTGCACCTGGTGAAACATAGCTTCTATGTCAGCCATGATGACGACAGGTTCCCTCCTGAACCTGGTCACAACTCCAATCAGTGAGCTGGTTAGATCGGGCCCTTGCAACAGCTCTTCATTTGGGGATTGTCTTTTGTAACTGGCACCACAATCAAAAACAACTCTGAGTTTTCTCTTTGTCGGGTGGTAGAAACCATGGTGCGGTATGTAACAGACCCTGCCATCACTTCTTTCCAGCTCTGCATCAGGAACCCTTTCAGCATAGCCTTTACCAAGCAGATCATTAATAAAGGTGTTATACTCCTTGTAAAACACTGGATCCCTCTGGAGCCTCCTCTGCAAATGGTTTTGACGCTGTTCCACCACTTTCCTGTTATTTGGCATGCAGACGTTTGAATTTTTCAAAGGCAGGGCAACCTGGTAATGCCCATTGACCCGTTTGGCTGACTTTGTGACCATGTCCATGAACCTCAGGTCTTCCCTGGACAGACCCACTTGTTCCTCCACAGCAGATTCTGGAAAGTCCATTTTAAATTGCTGTTGCCACAGTTCATCCAAATTTACAATGGACACATGGTTCACCGTTACTGGCTGGTCACAGTAATTGGCCTCTCCACCGTTTCCTGTCAGTGGTCCATTTACCGTCCAGCCCAGCACCGTCCTTATAGCGTAGGGTCCATTGTGCTCACTGCGGATGACTTCCAGCGGTTCCATGGCTCGTGGAACATTCGTTCCAATCAGCAACTCAATTCCAGCCTCAATCTGTGGTAAGGAGATGTGTCTTAAATATGGCCACCTTGTCAGATCCTTATTTGTGGGTATGTTTGCTTTGTGGACTGGCATTGACAACTGAGTGTACGCTTTTGGCAACTCAATGAAGCTGTCATCTTCAAGTGCTGCCACCTCCAGCTCTGGCACAATGTAGCTACTGACCACCTTCTCCTGCCCCATGGTCCTGAGAAGAATGTTGGCTCTCTTCCCAGACAAATTGAGCTTCTGCTTCAGACTCTCAGTACAGAACACTGCAGTACTTCCCGGGTCCAAAAAGGCGTATGTGAGAATGACTTTATTGCCCTTCTTCGCCTTCACTTGGATCGGCACGATAGGAAGCTTGCAATCTGTCTCACCAGCCCCTGTAAGCCCACTGGAAACCAAAGTGTCGTCCACTGTAACCTGGATGCTTCTCTCAGCCGGTTCTGCTGTTGCCACACTATCCTCATGGAGCACAGTTGGATGTCTTAGGCCACACTTCGAGCAGGAAATCTTCCTTTGGCAATTTTTGCTTATGTGTCCTATACACAGGCAGCGAAAACAAGCACCATTTTCCTTCAGGAAGTCAATTTTCTCCTTGTGTGCCATTTTTTCCAACCGAGCACACACATCCAATGTGTGTCCTCCAGTGCAGCAGGGACAGATCTTCCTTGCTGGTGGTTTTACGTTTGTAGCTTTATTCACAGGTTGAGCTGTTCTCTCCACATGATTCACTGTGGTAGCGAAGCTGGTTCCTTTGATGCTGGTGTGAGGGGGTGGTTTGTGTTTCATTTGTTTAGTTGTCATAACAGTGTCCTGAATGTTTCCAAACACAGGGTCTGTCAAGATTTTTACTTGTTTTTCAACAAAGTTGGTAATGTCCACAAACCTTGCTCTCCTATTGTACCTTTCCTGCAGGTCACATGCGTCGCACCTCCAGCGGTCTCGGAGTTTGTACGGCAGTTTTTTGATGATTTCCACCATGTTTGTGGGTGTGTCCAGATCATTTAAATACTGCACATCCTCCAAAGCGTTGCAGCATCCACGCAGAAAGAGGCCGTACTCCTGAAGGGCTTTCCCATCTTCTGCTTTAATAGTGGGCCATGACAAAGCTCTCTCCATGTATGCGGCTGCCACCTTTTGCTCATTGCCATAGTGTTCTTTCAATAGAGCCTTCGCCTTCACATATCCTCTGCTCGACTCCATGTGCTGACAGCTCCTCACTAGTCCCTTTGCATGCCCTTTGGTGTATTGTTCAAGGAAGTAGAGTCTGTCACAGTTGTTACTGGTGTTTCGCTCAACTCCATTTTTAAATGCTTTAATAAACAAATGGTATTTGAGTGGGTTACCATCGAAAATGGGAATTTCCCTTTTTGGGAGTGCTGAGAGGCATTGTTGTTGCATCAAGAGTGTTGAAATTTCATTTTGTTTTCTCATTATGTCCAGCACACTGTTGTTTTGTGATGCATCAGTTTGTGTGACATTAGTCACAGGATCTTCAGGAATTGTAAGATAACGTTGGAGCATGTAAGAAGGACCTGGGAGATGTTTTATGTCAGGTAAGTGAGTGACTTTAGGCGTCACAACTGTCTGTGTGGTTTCAATTGCGTTGGGTTTTAGTTTAACTGGCAGTGATGGTACAAATTCCGTAGCCTTGAGGTTAAGTTGTTGTTTTGAGCATGTCTTTTCATAGTATGAGTTCATCCCGTCTGAAACCTTTGACTTTGATTTACTGCCGACACTGCTTTGTGATTTTATAACACTTGGTTTTGCCATTTCCTCAGCGATTTCATTCTCCAGTAAAAGCTGTTCTCTTCTTTTGCGTAACTTTAACTCCTCTTCATCCTATGCATGTTTTTCCTTTAATGCTTTTTGTTTTGTTGCCAAAATTGCAAGATTTGTTTCCGTTTTTAAGCGAGCAGATGAGCGTGAAGCTAAAGATGAGGAATGATGTGAGCGCGATTTCTTGGTTGCATTTGAGATGCTGTCACAGGGCTGTAGTTCATCCTGAGGATCTTGTTCAGTGGTAACAGGTACTGGAGGGTCAGCAACAGACAAATTCTTGCTTTTTTCGACAGGAATTTGTACTGCATAATTTATTTCCTTTGTTGGTTGCTCAGAAGTATTTGTATGTAGTGGTAATTCATTTGAGTTTTCATGCGGATTTTCCTTTATCCATTTTTCCACACGTTCCTTGAATGCATCACTGTAATCCATAATGATAGAAAACCACTCTTTTTGTTTGTTATGTTCATCATCGGGAAGAAGTTGCAATACTTCGTTGTGCAGGTCAGTGGCCTTTTTACACAGTGCATTCAAGTTATTCAGTTGTGATGGGATTTCAGTTACATTTTCTTTTGATTTCATGTGCGCTTTAATTTGCGGAATAAGCTCTTTGATTTTATTAACGGCACTTTTGCGCTCATTCTGCAACCGTTCGATTTTATTTTCCATAGCTTTGGCCGTCAGTTTAATTTCCCTCTTTTCACGTTCCATGTTTGAACATTCAGCATCTGCGTTTATTTGACTCATTTCCGTTGGATTGTAATTTTGTATGTAGCAAAACAATCATATTTCATTCAAGAGCGTACTCAAATCCATCCATAGCATTTCAATTCATTGACAGAGCAGATTCGATCCAAGAATTTCAACAATGAGTAGGTCTTGAGACAACATCAGCCGCCACATTCCACAAAGTCCTGACGTCACAATCCAATAAAGCACAGAGAATATGCGCCACCATCAATGCAACCAGCGTAACATCCATTTAATACATTGTCCTCACTTGACAAAATGCATTCCAATTGAAGCGGATTCCTTAATCCACAAACATTAACAGGTTCAGGCCTACCTGTTCCCAGGTGAATGGATGGCGTGGTGTGGCAATTATCTCAGGCTGGTCGGTGCGTGACGACTTGGTTCTTTGATGCGGCTTGATGATTTTCATTCTACGCCATTTTTTGTTGACAAATGTTGCGGCTTCCAAACACAAACTTTTCGCCGCTGAGAGTATGAGGTTGGGTCCTCAGGTACGTAGATTTATGACGCGCTTTGGTTTCCTTGTGATAACAGATACGCTGAGATCCAGATATGCTTTTGGTGCATTTATTGTTATACAAACAGCACAGTGTAGCGTGTAGCGTGCAGCGCTTTCCAAAGTCTTTCTGATAGGACGGCGAGTATCCGTTGATGCACTGCTGATCACACTTGGGGGTGTCCGTCTCGCCCTGGCAGGGAGGTCGTGTTCCTTTGACGTGGTGTTCGCATGGAGCAATGGTGTAGCTTGTAGCGTGTAGCGTTGTAGCGTTGAAGCGTGTAGCGTTGAAGCGTGTAGCGTTGTAGCGTTGAAGCGTGTAGCGTTGAAGCCTGTAGCGTTGAAGCGTGTAGCGTTGAAGCGTGTAGCGTTGAAGCGTGTAGCGTTGAAGCGTGTAGCGTTGAAGCGTGTAGCGTTGTAGCGTTGAAGCGTGTAGCGTTGAAGCGTGTAGCGTTGTAGCGTTGAAGCGTGTAGCGTTGTAGCGTTGAAGCGTGTAGCGTTGAAGCCTGTAGCGTTGAAGCGTGTAGCGTTGAAGCGTGTAGCGTTGTAGCGTTGAAGCGTGTAGCGTTGTAGCGTTGAAGCGTGTAGCGTTGAAGCGTGTAGCGTTGTAGCGTTGAAGCGTGTAGCGTTGAAGCCTGTAGCGTTGAAGCGTGTAGCGTTGAAGCGTGTAGCGTTGAAGCGTGTAGCGTTGAAGCGTGTAGCGTTGAAGCGTGTAGCGTTGTAGCGTTGAAGCGTGTAGCGTTGAAGCGTGTAGCGTTGTAGCGTTGAAGCGTGTAGCGTTGTAGCGTTGAAGCGTGTAGCGTTGAAGCCTGTAGCGTTGAAGCGTGTAGCGTTGAAGCGTGTAGCGTTGTAGCGTTGAAGCGTGTAGCGTTGTAGCGTTGAAGCGTGTAGCGTTGAAGCCTGTAGCGTTGAAGCGTTGAAGCCTGTAGCGTTGAAGCCTGTAGCGTTGAAGCCTGTAGCGTTGAAGCCTGTAGCGTTGAAGCCTGTAGCGTTGAAGCCTGTAGCGTTGAAGCGTGTAGCGTTGAAGCCTGTAGCGTTGAAGCGTGTAGCGTTGTAGCGTTGAAGCCTGTAGCGTTGAAGCGTGTAGCGTTGAAGCGTGTAGCGTTGTAGCGTGTAGCGTTGTAGCGTGTAGCGTTGTAGCGTGTAGCGTTGTAGCGTGTAGCGTTGTAGCGTTGAAGCGTGTAGCGTTGAAGCGTGTAGCGTTGAAGCGTGTAGCGTTGAAGCGTGTAGCGTTGAAGCGTGTAGCGTTGTAGCGTTGAAGCGTGTAGCGTTGAAGCCTGTAGCGTTGAAGCCTGTAGCGTTGAAGCGTGTAGCGTTGTAGCGTTGAAGCGTGTAGCGTTGAAGCGTGTAGCGTTGAAGCCTGTAGCGTTGAAGCGTGTAGCGTTGTAGCGTTGAAGCGTGTAGCGTTGTAGCGTTGAAGCGTGTAGCGTTGAAGCGTTGAAGCGTGTAGCGTTGAAGCGTGTAGCGTTGAAGCCTGTAGCGTTGAAGCCTGTAGCGTTGAAGCCTGTAGCGTTGAAGCGTTGTAGCGTTGAAGCGTGTAGCGTTGAAGCCTGTAGCGTTGAAGCCTGTAGCGTTGAAGCCTGTAGCGTTGAAGCGTGTAGCGTTGAAGCGTGTAGCGTTGAAGCGTTGAAGCCTGTAGCGTTGAAGCCTGTAGCGTTGAAGCCTGTAGCGTTGAAGCGTGTAGCGTTGAAGCCTGTAGCGTTGAAGCCTGTAGCGTTGAAGCCTGTAGCGTTGAAGCCTGTAGCGTTGAAGCCTGTAGCGTTGAAGCCTGTAGCGTTGAAGCGTGTAGCGTTGAAGCCTGTAGCGTTGAAGCCTGTAGCGTTGAAGCGTGTAGCGTTGAAGCGTGTAGCGTTGTAGCGTTGAAGCGTGTAGCGTTGAAGCGTGTAGCGTTGAAGCGTGTAGCGTTGTAGCGTTGAAGCGTGTAGCGTTGAAGCGTGTAGCGTTGAAGCGTGTAGCGTTGAAGCGTGTAGCGTTGAAGCGTGTAGCGTTGAAGCCTGTAGCGTTGTAGCGTTGAAGCCTGTAGCGTTGAAGCGTGTAGCGTTGTAGCGTTGAAGCGTGTAGCGTTGTAGCGTTGAAGCCTGTAGCGTTGAAGCCTGTAGCGTTGAAGCGTGTAGCGTTGAAGCGTGTAGCGTTGAAGCGTGTAGCGTTGTAGCGTGTAGCGGTGTAGCGTTGAAGCGTGTAGCGTTGAAGCGTGTAGCGTTGAAGCGTGTAGCGTTGAAGCGTGTAGCGTTGAAGCGTGTAGCGTTGAAGCGTGTAGCGTTGAAGCCTGTAGCGTTGAAGCCTGTAGCGTTGTAGCGTTGAAGCCTGTAGCGTTGTAGCGTTGAAGCCTGTAGCGTTGAAGCGTGTAGCGTTGAAGCCTGTAGCGTTGAAGCGTGTAGCGTTGTAGCGTTGAAGCCTGTAGCGTTGAAGCGTGTAGCGTTGAAGCGTGTAGCGTTGAAGCGTGTAGCGTTGAAGCGTGTAGCGTGGTAGCGTGTAGCGTTGTAGCGTTGAAGCGTGTAGCGTTGAAGCGTGTAGCGTTGAAGCGTGTAGCGTTGTAGCGTTGAAGCCTGTAGCGTTGAAGCCTGTAGCGTTGAAGCCTGTAGCGTTGTAGCGTTGAAGCCTGTAGCGTTGAAGCCTGTAGCGTTGAAGCGTGTAGCGTTGAAGCCTGTAGCGTTGAAGCGTGTAGCGTTGTAGCGTTGAAGCGTGTAGCGTTGAAGCCTGTAGCGTTGAAGCCTGTAGCGTTGAAGCGTGTAGCGTTGAAGCCTGTAGCGTTGAAGCCTGTAGCGTTGAAGCCTGTAGCGTTGAAGCCTGTAGCGTTGAAGCCTGTAGCGTTGAAGCCTGTAGCGTTGAAGCCTGTAGCGTTGAAGCCTGTAGCGTTGAAGCGTGTAGCGTTGAAGCGTGTAGCGTTGTAGCGTTGAAGCGTGTAGCGTTGAAGCGTGTAGCGTTGTAGCGTGTAGCGTTGTAGCGTTGAAGCGTGTAGCGTTGAAGCGTGTAGCGTTGTAGCGTTGTAGCGTTGAAGCGTGTAGCGTTGAAGCGTGTAGCGTTGTAGCGTTGTAGCGTGTAGCGTTGTAGCGTTGAAGCGTGTAGCGTTGTAGCGTTGAAGCGTGTAGCGTTGAAGCGTGTAGCGTTGAAGCGTGTAGCGTTGAAGCGTGTAGCGTTGAAGCGTGTAGCGTTGAAGCGTTGTAGCGTTGTAGCGTTGAAGCCTGTAGCGTTGAAGCCTGTAGCGTTGAAGCCTGTAGCGTTGAAGCCTGTAGCGTTGAAGCCTGTAGCGTTGTAGCGTTGAAGCGTGTAGCGTTGTAGCGTTGAAGCCTGTAGCGTTGAAGCCTGTAGCGTTGAAGCCTGTAGCGTTGAAGCCTGTAGCGTTGAAGCGTGTAGCGTTGAAGCGTTGAAGCCTGTAGCGTTGAAGCCTGTAGCGTTGAAGCGTGTAGCGTTGTAGCGTTGAAGCCTGTAGCGTTGAAGCGTGTAGCGTTGAAGCCTGTAGCGTTGAAGCGTGTAGCGTTGTAGCGTTGAAGCGTGTAGCGTTGTAGCGTTGAAGCCTGTAGCGTTGAAGCGTGTAGCGTTGAAGCGTGTAGCGTTGTAGCGTTGAAGCCTGTAGCGTTGAAGCGTGTAGCGTTGAAGCCTGTAGCGTTGAAGCCTGTAGCGTTGAAGCCTGTAGCGTTGAAGCCTGTAGCGTTGAAGCCTGTAGCGTTGAAGCGTGTAGCGTTGTAGCGTTGAAGCGTGTAGCGTTGAAGCGTGTAGCGTTGAAGCGTGTAGCGTTGTAGCGTTGAAGCGTGTAGCGTTGAAGCCTGTAGCGTTGAAGCCTGTAGCGTTGAAGCCTGTAGCGTTGAAGCCTGTAGCGTTGAAGCGTTGAAGCGTGTAGCGTTGTAGCGTTGAAGCCTGTAGCGTTGAAGCCTGTAGCGTTGAAGCCTGTAGCGTTGTAGCGTTGAAGCGTGTAGCGTTGAAGCGTGTAGCGTTGAAGCCTGTAGCGTTGAAGCCTGTAGCGTTGAAGCGTTGAAGCGTGTAGCGTTGTAGCGTTGAAGCCTGTAGCGTTGAAGCCTGTAGCGTTGAAGCGTGTAGCGTTGAAGCGTGTAGCGTTGTAGCGTTGAAGCGTGTAGCGTTGAAGCCTGTAGCGTTGAAGCCTGTAGCGTTGAAGCCTGTAGCGTTGAAGCCTGTAGCGTTGAAGCCTGTAGCGTTGAAGCCTGTAGCGTTGAAGCGTTGAAGCGTGTAGCGTTGTAGCGTTGAAGCCTGTAGCGTTGAAGCGTGTAGCGTTGAAGCGTGTAGCGTTGAAGCGTGTAGCGTTGTAGCGTTGAAGCGTGTAGCGTTGAAGCGTGTAGCGTTGAAGCGTGTAGCGTTGAAGCCTGTAGCGTTGAAGCCTGTAGCGTTGAAGCGTTGAAGCGTTGAAGCGTGTAGCGTTGTAGCGTTGAAGCCTGTAGCGTTGAAGCCTGAAGCGTTGAAGCATGTAGCGTTGAAGCGTGTAGCGTTGTAGCGTTGAAGCGTGTAGCGTTGAAGCGTGTAGCGTTGAAGCCTGTAGCGTTGAAGCCTGTAGCGTTGAAGCCTGTAGCGTTGAAGCCTGTAGCGTTGAAGCCTGTAGCGTTGAAGCCTGTAGCGTTGTAGCGTTGTAGCGTTGAAGCGTGTAGCGTTGAAGCGTGTAGCGTTGAAGCCTGTAGCGTTGAAGCCTGTAGCGTTGAAGCCTGTAGCGTTGAAGCCTGTAGCGTTGAAGCCTGTAGCGTTGAAGCGTGTAGCGGTCAAAAAAAATTACGGCTACTTCCAACCTTGACTCTCTCTCTCTCTCATCTGCGTCACCTGTGAGTGCCCACCTTTACACACACACACCTCCGCACGCACACACACCTACTCCCATGTGAACCGCCCTCTGCAACACACACACTCAAACACACCGTGCAGCACATCTTCAGCCTGTATGTCTCTTACATATAGCAAATATTGAATAATTGAAATTAAACTATAACACATATTGAATAAATGAAATTTAAATATAACAAATAGTGAATAATTAAAATATAAAAAATATTGAATAATTGAAACTAAACTATAACAAATATTGAATAATTGAAATCTAAATATAACAAATAGTGAATAATTAAAATATAACAAATATTGAATAATTGAAATCTAAATATAACAAATAGTGAATAATTAAAATATAACAAATATTTAATATTAAAATGTAAAAATATTGAATAATTGAAATTAAACTATAACAAATATTGAATAATTAAAATTAAAATATAACAAATATTGAATAATTCAAATATAAAATATAAAAATATTCTTCTGTCTTTGTGGAACCAGACGATAACAGGATGTTCTGTATCTACTTCCTGTTGGCTTTATCAGATGTGAAGCAACAACGTGTGTGAACTCACATGATTGACACTATTTTAATGCAATAAAACATCATTATTGCTTCTTTTTTTTTTATAATAATTGGAATTAAAATATAACTTATATTGAATAATTGAAATTAAACTATAGCAAATATTGAATAATTAAAATTAAAATATAACAAATATTGAATAATTCAAATATAAAATATTCTTCTGTCTTCGTGGAACCAGACGATAACAGGATGTTCTACGTCTACTTCCTGTTGGCTTTATCAGATGTGAAGCAACAACGTGTGTGAACTCACATGATCGACACTATTTTAATGCAATAAAAACATCATTATTGCTTCATTCAAGTCACTTTTTCACTTTCATCAGTTCATTTTCTCAAAAACCTGGCACTTTTAAAAACATTAACATCACATTAACATAGTTTAAAGTCATATAATAGCATAAAAGTCATGTTTTTTAACTTCTTTTCAAAATGACAAGATAGATAGATAGATACATTATTCATCTCCTTAGAGAAATTCACGGTTCAGCAGCTCCAGAATATGTTACAAAGAGATAGAACACAGAGGCATGCAAGTTATGTACAGTCTAAAATATACTGAAACATATGTATAAAAAGGAAAAAATATATATATATATAATTAAAAAATGATGAGTCTGCGTCATGTGTGATGCAGGTTGAAGAGTCTGATGGAGGAATGATCTCCTCAGTCTTTCAGTGGAGCAGGACATTGACAGCATCACTGAAGCTGCTCCACTGTCGGTCTCTGTCATCCACTACACACCATCCACTACACACCATCCACTACACACCATCCACTACACACCATCCACTACACACCATCCACTACACACCATCCACTACACACCATCCACTACACACCATCCACTACACACCATCCACTACACACCATCCACTACACACCATCCACTACACACCATCCTCTACACACCATCCACTACACACCATCCACTACACACCATCCACTACACACCATCCACTACACACCATCCACTACACACCATCCACTACACACCATCCACTACACACCATCCACTACACACCATCCACTACACACCATCCACTACACACCATCCACTACACACCATCCACTACACACCATCCACTACACACCATCCACTACACACCATCCTCTACACACCATCCACTACACACCATCCACTACACACCATCCACTACACACCATCCACTACACACCATCCACTACACACCATCCACTACACACCATCCACTACACACCATCCACTACACACCATCCACTACACACCATCCACTACACACCATCCACTACACACCATCCACTACACACCATCCACTACACACCATCCACTACACACCATCCACTACACACCATCCTCTACACACCATCCACTACACACCATCCACTACACACCATCCACTACACACCATCCACTACACACCATCCACTACACACCATCCACTACACACCATCCACTACACACCATCCACTACACACCATCCACTACACACCATCCACTACACACCATCCACTACACACCATCCACTACACACCATCCACTACACACCATCCACTACACACCATCCACTACACACCATCCTCTACACACCATCCACTACACACCATCCACTACACACCATCCTCTACACACCATCCACTACACACCATCCACTACACACCATCCTCTACACACCATCCTCTACACACCATCCTCTACACACCATCCACTACACACCATCCACTACACACCATCCACTACACACCATCCACTACACACCATCCACTACACACCATCCTCTACACACCATCCTCTACACACCATCCACTACACACCATCCACTACACACCATCCACTACACACCATCCACTACACACCATCCTCTACACACCATCCACTACACACCATCCACTACACACCATCCTCTACACACCATCCACTACACACCATCCTCTACACACCATCCACTACACACCATCCACTACACACCATCCACTACACAGCATCCACTACACACCATCCACTACACACCATCCACTACACACCATCCTCTACACACCATCCACTACACAGCATCCACTACACACCATCCACTACACACCATCCTCTACACACCATCCACTACACAGCATCCACTACACACCATCCACTACACACCATCCTCTACACACCATCCACTACACACCATCCACTACACACCATCCTCTACACAGCATCCACTACACACCATCCACTACACACCATCCACTACACACCATCCACTACACAGCATCCACTACACACCATCCACTACACACCATCCACTACACACCATCCACTACACACCATCCTCTACACACCATCCACTACACACCATCCACTACACACCATCCACTACACACCATCCACTACACACCATCCACTACACACCATCCACTACACACCATCCACTACACAGCATCCACTACACACCATCCACTACACAGCATCCACTACACACCATCCACTACACACCATCCACTACACAGCATCCACTACACACCATCCACTACACACCATCCACTACACACCATCCACTACACACCATCCACTACACAGCATCCACTACACACCATCCACTACACACCATCCACTACACACCATCCACTACACACCATCCTCTACACACCACAATTTTCAACTATAATCCACCAATTTTCAACTATAATCACACAATTTTCAACTATAATCAAACAATTTTCAACTATAATCAAACAATTTTCAACTGTAATCAAACAATTTTCAACTATAATCAAACCATTTTCAACTATAATCAAACAATTTTCAACTATAATCAAACAATTTTCAACTGTAATCAAACAATTTTCAACTATAATCAAACCATTTTCAACTATAATCACACAATTTTCAACTATAATCAAACAATTTTCAACTATAATCAAACAATTTTCAACTGTAATCAAACAATTTTCAACTATAATCACACAATTTTCAACTATAATCAAACAATTTTCAACTATAATCACACAATTTTCAACTATAATCAAACAATTTTCAACTATAATCAAACAATTTTCAACTATAATCACACAATTTTCATCTATAATCAAACAATTTTCAACTATAATCAAACAATTTTCAACTATAATCAAACAATTTTCAACTATAATCAAACAATTTTCAACTATAATCAAACAATTTTCAACTATAATCACACAATTTTCAACTGTAATCAAACAATTTTATACTAGAATCAAACAATTTTCAACTATAATCACACAATTTTCAACTATAATCAAACAATTTTCAACTATAATCACACAATTTTCAACTATAATCAAACAATTTTCAACTATAATCACACAATTTTCAACTATAATCAAACAATTTTCAACTATAATCAAACAATTTTCAACTATAATCAACAATTTTCAACTATAATCACACAATTTTCAACTATAATCAAACAATTTTCAACTATAATCACACAATTTTCAACTATAATCAAACAATTTTCAACTATAATCACACAATTTTCAACTATAATCAAACAATTTTCAACTATAATCAAACAATTTTCAACTATAATCACACAATTTTCAACTGTAATCAAACAATTTTATACTAGAATCAAACAATTTTCAACTAGAATCAAACAATTTTATACTGTAATCAAACTTCAATCCTCTCAGTACTTCAAGTACTTCTCACAGTCAAGTATTATTTATAGTCAAATTAAATGTTTCATCTTCGTTGTCGTTTTACTTTCTTTCCTCATATCATGTGAATATTTAACCTGTTTTTTATCAAATACATAAAAAATGTCATTATTTGTTTGTTTGTTTGTTTGTTTGTTTCTCATTTTGATTGACAGATGAAGATTTTCCATTTGTAAAGTTAAAAAAAAGGAAATAAAAAAAAGTTTTTTAGTTAATTGCAGTTGTATGAGTAGTTAAATGAAAGTACATTTGTAATAATTTTGCATATGCGACATAGCTGCAGTCCAAAAGGTTGCAGGTTCAATCCCAGCTCCAGACAAGCTTGTGTTGTGTCCCTGAAGACACTTCACCCTGATTGCTCCTGATGGTGAACTTGGCGCAGGTGTGCAGGTGTGCAGGTGTGCAGGTGTGCAGCCTACAGCCTACTCCCATCAGTGTGTGTGAAAGCACTACCGAATTTCCCCTCGCGGGACTAATAAGGGATTCTAAAAAAAAAATACAGTCAAATATTTTGATGAGTAGAAACGTTTGTTTTTTCTCGAGAGCTGCTCCATCTAGTGGCAAAGATGAGAAACACACGTTTTTTTTTTTTTTAATGCTCTTGGTTTCCTCCGGACACTCGTGTTTCCTCCCACAGTCTTGAACCGGAAATTCATCATTTCAAGTTTTACACCGGAAGTTGTGATTGACAGTTTTAAACTAGTTTCATTTATTTTACCGAACGAATGATTTCTTGTCATCATTAAATCAAATGTATTAAATATTTTTTTCAAAACACTAATAAAAAAACACTGATACAAAACTAATAGTACTTTTAATTAATGTTTATATACTTTTAAAGTTGTTTAAAATAATTAGTGAAAACATGCAGTAAGTTCAGTGAACGAACAATAAATGTATATCTTTATAGAATATTGTTTGTTTGAATCTATTTTAATATAATATAATTATTTATAATAATGTGAAACTCAAATATATATTTAAAGGTGCAATACATAAAATCCACCACTAGATGTCAATAAACACTCTGATGATGATAGTGATAGTGTAGTAACACGTATATATGTGTAGTATTGTCCAGTACTTGACTCTGGTGTTGTGATAGTGTAGTAACAAGTATATATGTGTAGTATTGTCCAGTACTTGACTCTGGTGTTGTGATAGTGTAGTAACAAGTATATATGTGTAGTATTGACCAGTACTTGACTCTGGTGTTGTGATAGTGTAGTAACAAGGATATATGTGTAGTATTGTCCAGTACTTGACTCTGGTGTTGTGATAGTGTAGTAACAAGTATATATGTGTAGTATTGTCCAGTACTTGACTCTGGTGTTGTGATAGTGTAGTAACAAGTATATATGTGTAGTATTGTCCAGTACTTGACTCTGGTGTTGTGATAGTGTAGTAACAAGTATATATGTGTAGTATTGTCCAGTACTTGACTCTGGTGTTGTGATAGTGTAGTAACAAGTATATATGTGTAGTATTGACCAGTACTTGACTCTGGTGTTGTGATAGTGTAGTAACAAGGATATATGTGTAGTATTGTCCAGTACTTGACTCTGGTGTTGTGATAGTGTAGTAACAAGTATATATGTGTAGTATTGTCCAGTACTTGACTCTGGTGTTGTGATAGTGTAGTAACAAGTATATATGTGTAGTATTGTCCAGTACTTGACTCTGGTGTTGTGATAGTGTAGTAACAAGTATATATGTGTAGTATTGTCCAGTACTTGACTCTGGTGTTGTGATAGTGTAGTAACAAGTATATATGTGTAGTATTGTCCAGTACTTGACTCTGGTGTTGTGATAGTGTAGTAACAAGTATATATGTGTAGTTTTGTCCAGTACTTGACTCTGGTGTTGTGATAGTGTAGTAACAAGTATATATGTGTGGTATTGTCCAGTACTTGACTCTGGTGTTGTGATAGTGTAGTAACAAGGCTATATGTGTAGTATTGTCCAGTACTTGACTCTGGTGTTGTGATACTGTAGTAACAAGTATATATGTGTAGTATTGTCCAGTACTTGACTCTGGTGTTGTGATAGTGTAGTAACAAGTATGTATGTGTAGTATTGTCCAGTACTTGACTCTGGTGTTGTGATAGTGTAGTAACAAGTATATATGTGTAGTATTGTCCAGTACTTGACTCTGGTGTTGTGATAGTGTAGTAACAAGTATGTATGTGTAGTATTGTCCAGTACTTGACTCTGGTGTTGTGATAGTTTAGTAACAAGTATATATGTGTAGTATTGTCCAGTACTTGACTCTGGTGTTGTGATAGTGTAGTAACAAGTATATATGTGTAGTATTGTCCAGTACTTGACTCTGGTGTTGTGATAGTGTAGTAACAAGTATATATGTGTAGTATTGTCCAGTACTTGACTCTGGTGTTGTAGTATTTACAGACCACATGACTCTTGACGAAGTCGTAACTACTTTCATTTGTTTTTAAACCAAAATATGTCCAAACATCAGCTTTAAAAGCTGCTGGACTCACTGTATCCTCTCGTCCTCAGTCATCATTCTTCCTTTAGCTGTGGAGGACGTAACAACTGCTGCCATCTAGAGGCCGGAGGTTTATTTGCAACCCAAACATGAACAAACAGTGAATATTTTCATTTTTATTGTAAATTTAAAAAAAAAAGTTGTATATTATTCATAGTTTACTTAGAATAAACTATGAAAGAACTTTGATAGTAAATAAGTTCTCACGCGTCACTGTCCGATCACTCACGAACAAGACTTTAAGATACTTTTGGATTTATTTCATCTTGAGACGTTGAAAAAAAACGTGTCAAATCTGAACTAATGTTGATTTAAGTTCTGAGAACAACAATATTGATTCGTGGAACATGTGTCGCTTCTTCTTCAACATCCTGTCAGTTAAAAATAACTTCCTGTTGTCCAGGAAAAGATGAAGCTTCGAAGACGGACTTAAATAGAAGAAACACTTTGACGTGTGATCAGGAATAATTCCCGCAGACGTCCCATCATCCTTTGCTGCACCTGCTGGGATTAACCCAGTCACCCTCAGTTAAGACGTGTGTGACGAATCAAACCTTAAATACAGGTTCACTATCTACTGTGGCGCTTCTCATCTGTGACGTCACTGATGATCCGCTCGCTCTTCTCCGAACTTCATCAGTGATGAGAATATAATCCTGAGAGTCCAGATTATTGTCGTTTATCACTGTCTGCACCTCATTCATCACTGTATCCTCTCGTCCTCAGTCATCACTGCATCCTCTTGTCCTCAGTCATCACTATATCCTCTCGTCCTCATTCATCACTATATCCTCTCGTCCTCAGTCATCACTGTATCCTCTCATCCTCAGTCATCACTGTATCCTCTCGTCCTCAGTCATCACTGTATCCTCTCGTCCTCAGTCATCACTGTATCCTCTCATCCTCAGTCATCACTGTATCCTCTCGTCCTCAGTCATCACTGTATCCTCTCGTCCTCAGTCATCACTGTATCCTCTCGTCCTCAGTCATCGCTGTATCCCCTCATCCTCAGTCATCACTGTATCCTCTCGTCCTCAGTCATCACTGTATCCTCTCATCCTCAGTCATCACTGTATCCTCTCGTCCTCAGTCATCACTGTATCCTCTCGTCCTCAGTCATCACTGTATCCTCTCGTCCTCAGTCATCGCTGTATCCCCTCATCCTCAGTCATCACTGTATCCTCTTGTCCTCAGTCATCACTATATCCTCTCGTCCTCATTCATCACTATATCCTCTCGTCCTCAGTCATCGCTGTATCCTCTCGTCCTCAGTCGTCACTGTATCCTCTCGTCCTCAGTCATCACTGTATCCTCTCGTCCTCAGTCATTGCTGTATCCTCTCGTCCTCAGTCATCACTGTATCCTCTCTTCCTCAGTCATCACTGTATCCTCTCGTCCTCAGTCATCGCTGTATCCTCTCGTCCTCAGTCATCACTGTATCCTCTCGTCCTCAGTCATCACTGTATCCTCTCGTCCTCAGTCATCGCTGTATCCTCTCGTCCTCAGTCATCACTGTATCCTCTCGTCCTCAGTCATCACTGTATCCTCTCGTCCTCAGTCATCACTGTAGGAGGGAAGGCACCAGAGACTATCACGAACAACATTTATTTCAAACATTTTAAATCAAATACTAATGTTTTAACTAAACGTCTTTCATCTTCTAAGATCTTTAAGAATAATTCATCGTCACGACGACGCATTTTTATCTCAACTTCCAAAGAGTAAAAAAGTTCCCAAATCCATCCTTTAATCTTCGCTCTGTTGCTTTTCCTTGAAGATGAAAAAACTCTCTTTCCACGCAGAACGAGCTGAGCGTTGATTGGTCAGTCGAGGGATGGGGGCGTGGTCAGGAGGAGGCGGAGGAGGACCTGGTCCTCAGTTCTGAAGGGTCTCCTCGTCAGAGCTGGACCCGTGATGTGTTCACGGACCACCTGAGGACCACCTGAGGACCACCTCCTCTCCCACCTGAGGACCCACATCATCGCTGGACTGCGTGCGACCCTTGGACTCCCCCCACCATGACCCGCTGCGACCGGAGCCTGCAGACCCTGCTGGCGGTCTTGGGTTCGTTCGCCGCCTTCAGTCTCATGAGCGTCGCCATCGGAACCGACTACTGGCTCTACTCGCGCGCGCACGTGTGCAACGCCACGAACGTGAGCGCGGACGAGACCCAGACCCGGAGGGTCAAGGGGGATCTGACCCACTCCGGTCTCTGGAGGATCTGCTGCCTCGAAGGTAAAGATCTGTTCAGGTGCGCGTGGATCGATCAGATTAAATGATCGATAAATATTAAGTATTAAGTGATTAAATATTAAGTGAGTATTAGATTCATCCACGAGTGTAGAAATACTTTGAAAACTCACTTGTAAATGTAGGAAAACTTTTGTTTATTTTTAATATTTTGATTTTGTTTGATTATCAACGAAAGAATCTTTTAAAAAATATCTTAAATTGATTCAAACTTTAAGAAAAAAATGACCGAATAGTAAATGTTGTTGTGATGAAAAAAAAAGTTTTTAAATAAATAATTTTGTTATGAACGTGATGACGTCACTTCTTTCTCCGCTTTAAAAACAAACATCATTAAAAACTACGAGATAATCGAAATACCTGAGAACTACTCAGATCTCGATCAAATATATGACTTTAAAATATATTTTAATAACATTTCAATTTGCATGAAGATATTTTCTTTCTCTATAAACATCGATTCGTTACACTTTTATCCCGCAATATTTTTCCACGTTACCGTATCAATATTAAAGCATTGAATCGATTCTTTCATCTGTTTCTCTCCAGATTTTTTATTTTTTACGTTTCATATTTTAATAAAGTGTGTAAAAAATGTATTTTAATTGATTTACAATTAACATGCAAATATTCACAGTGTTTGTTACTTTTGTGTTGAGGTTTAACTTCCGGCTTCAGTCAATAACCAAGTTATTATCTAAAGGAAGAATAAAGTCCTGTGAGATGACTGAGGACGAGAGGATACAGTGAGTCAAGTATTAATAAACAAACTTTAATACATTTAAACCAACTTTTTTTTGTTCAGTGTAGTAACGAATGATAGAAGAACATCCCAAATAAATCATCAGTAAAGTAATAGTTTCCTCGTGATCTTCGACCCTTAGGGTCTCGTAAACACAACGTCTGGAGTCAAACTTTTTGTTATGTTGACCCTAAATAAAAACAAAAACACTCGTCAGATTATTTTATCGTTGTTTTTGTGAAAACTTCTCCACAAAATAATCTCAGCAAATATACAAATCGTGTGTAGAAGAAAAAGTCAGATAATCTATCCGATTATTTTACACGAAAAGTTTCTCGATATATTTTCGCTTCTGTCTCGGTTTGACGGTCCCTGGCCACCGTAGATAACGTGGCCCCTGAGCAGATGTAACCCCCCCCCAGTGAACTCATCGTAACTCTGAAGCGACGCTTCCATGAGTCGCCGACGATGAAATAATGATGATGAAATACTGGCATCAAAGTTGAGTCAAACTTGATTGACAGCTGTCATTGTATCTTTGAATGTCGACATGGATGGTTTCTGATCCGGTTCCTGCTCTTGCTTCTCTCCGCAGGCGTCAACAAAGGCGACTGTTTTCGGATCAATCACTTCCCAGACGACGACGACTACGACGCCGACAGCTCCGAGTACATCTTGCGTAAGTCGACGGCTTCTCGCGGCCCCTGAGCATTGTGGGTATTAAATCATCACGTTTCATCGCTGCCGATGCTTTGCTGTCACGGGGTCGTGTCGGTCTCTGATCGGACGTCGACCCTCATTAATGTTAGGTGATCCTGATAAATGATTACATACGTATACAACATACTTAAATCAATGCTAAAAGATAATCAAAATATAAAGTATAAATTAGTCGCTTGATCTAAGAGCTTAAACGTTTGACTACACATTTACAATCAACATTCCACTCAGACTGATTCACTGGTTCAAGACTAGCTTGGATCAGGATTAGATACGACACCAGTTATTTATCTGTTTATCTACAAATCACACCTTAAATCGTAGATCAAAGAACGAAGACACACCCGGGAAAGGGAGGATAAAAGAAGGAAGAGAAGATAACCCCCGAGAACATTTGAATGATTAGATTACAAGAAAACAAATCAGGATGTCTCTCTGCGGATGATCGTGACACAGGGAACTTGAAAGGACCATTCGGCCGGAAAGAGACGACCTCCCAGACGGGAGATATGCCTTAAATATAGCGATGTTTCTACAGATCGTGACCTTTTCTCCCGGAACTATTGACCTGTACAGTCGCCGGGAGAAAGTATGTCCGGTCGATCGTAATTGAAAGCTTGTATTTTGTTATAAACGACCCGTGACACACTCTTGATTGTTCATCTCCACGACGTGAAGTATAAGACCGTGTTTTGATGGTTTTATAGACCAGCAGCCACTGATGGTCTGTCTGTGCGGCAGGTGTGGTGCGAGCGTCCAGCCTCTTCCCCATCCTCAGCACCGTCCTGCTCATGACGGGGGGTCTGTGCGCCGGCGTGGGTCGGGTCTACGGCAGGAAGAACCACGTCCTGCTCGGCGCCGGAATCCTCTTCGTGGCAGCAGGTGAACAAGGTTCACACGGTGTGGACTTCAAATTGAAATGATCTCACTTCACACAATGATGCTCCTCGACGTCACTCGCTGTGACGTTTTTTTAAAGATTCTTTAAAACAGGGAAGAAAAACAAAAACATCTTTCCGATTGTTTATGTTTAGTTTTAAGATCTTCAGACTGCGAACATTCTCGAACCCAAACCTCAGGGTTTCATCAAACAGTGTAACTTTCAGAGGCCACAAGGTGGCGCTGTCTGGTCCAAAAATCGTGTTGTCCTCGACAATACTACACATATATACTTGTTACTACTCTATTACAACACCAGAGTCAAGTACTGGATAATACTACACATACATACTTGTTACTACTCTATTACAACACCAGAGTCAAGTACTGGACAATACTACACATATATACTTGTTACTACTCTATTACAACACCAGAGTCAAGTACTGGATAATACTACACATATATACTTGTTACTACTCTATTACAACACCAGAGTCAAGTACTGGATAATACTACACATATATACTTGTTACTACTCTATCACAACACCAGAGTCAAGTACTGGACAATACTACACATATATACTTGTTACTACACTATCACAACACCAGAGTCAAGTACTGGACAATACTACACATATATACTTGTTACTACACTATCACAACACCAGAGTCAAGTACTGGACAATACTACACATATATACTTGTTACTACACTATCACAACACCAGAGTCAAGTACTGGACAATACTACACATATATACTTGTTACTACACTATCACAACACCAGAGTCAAGTACTGGACAATACTACACATATATACTTGTTACTACTCTATTACAACACCAGAGTCAAGTACTGGATAATACTACACATACATACTTGTTACTACTCTATTACAACACCAGAGTCAAGTACTGGACAATACTACACATATATACTTGTTACTACTCTATTACAACACCAGAGTCAAGTACTGGATAATACTACACATATATACTTGTTACTACTCTATTACAACACCAGAGTCAAGTACTGGATAATACTACACATATATACTTGTTACTACTCTATCACAACACCAGAGTCAAGTACTGGACAATACTACACATATATACTTGTTACTACACTATCACAACACCAGAGTCAAGTACTGGACAATACTACACATATATACTTGTTACTACACTATCACAACACCAGAGTCAAGTACTGGACAATACTACACATATATACTTGTTACTACACTATCACAACACCAGAGTCAAGTACTGGACAATACTACACATATATACTTGTTACTACACTATCACAACACCAGAGTCAAGTACTGGACAATACTACACATATATACTTGTTACTACTCTATTACAACACCAGAGTCAAGTACTGGATAATACTACACATATATACTTGTTACTACTCTATTACAACACCAGAGTCAAGTACTGGATAATACTACAGAAACATACTTGTTACTACTCTATTACAACACCAGAGTCAAGTACTGGACAATACTACACATATATACTTGTTACTACACTATCACAACACCAGAGTCAAGTACTGGACAATACTACACATATATACTTGTTACTACTCTATTACAACACCAGAGTCAAGTACTGGATAATACTACAGATACATACTTGTTACTACTCTATTACAACACCAGAGTCAAGTACTGGACAATACTACACATATATACTTGTTACTACACTATCACAACACCAGAGTCAAGTACTGGACAATACTACACATATATACTTGTTACTACTCTATTACAACACCAGAGTCAAGTACTGGATAATACTACAGATACATACTTGTTACTACTCTATTAAAACACCAGAGTCAAGTACTGGACAATACTACACATATATACTTGTTACTACACTATCACAACACCAGAGTCAAGTACTGGACAATACTACACATATATACTTGTTACTACACTATCACAACACCAGAGTCAAGTACTGGACAATACTACACATATATACTTGTTACTACACTATCACAACACCAGAGTCAAGTACTGGACAATACTACACATATATACTTGTTACTACACTATCACAACACCAGAGTCAAGTACTGGACAATACTACACATACATACTTGTTACTACACTATCACAACACCAGAGTCAAGTACTGGACAATACTACACATATATACTTGTTACTACACTATCACAACACCAGAGTCAAGTACTGGATAATACTACAGATACATACTTGTTACTACTCTATTACAACACCAGAGTCAAGTACTGGACAATACTACACATATATACTTGTTACTACACTATCACAACACCAGAGTCAAGTACTGGACAATACTACACATATATACTTGTTACTACACTATCACAACACCAGAGTCAAGTACTGGACAATACTACACATATATACTTGTTACTACACTATCACAACACCAGAGTCAAGTACTGGACAATACTACATATACATACTTGTTACTACACTATCACAACACCAGAATCAAGTACTGGACAATACTACACATATATACTTGTTACTGCACTATTACAACACCAGAGTCAAGTACTGGACAATACTACACATATATACTTGTTACTACACTATCACAACACCAGAGTCAAGTACTGGACAATACTACACATATATACTTGTTACTACACTATCACAACACCAGAGTCAAGTACTGGACAATACTACACATATATACTTGTTACTACACTATCACAACACCAGAGTCAAGTACTGGACAATACTACATATACATACTTGTTACTACACTATCACAACACCAGAGTCAAGTACTGGACAATACTACACATATATACTTGTTACTGCACTATCACAACACCAGAGTCAAGTACTGGACAATACTACACATACATACTTGTTACTACACTATCACAACACCAGAGTCAAGTACTGGACAATACTACACATATATACTTGTTACTACACTATCACAACACCAGAGTCAAGTACTGGACAATACTACACATACATACTTGTTACTACACTATCACAACACCAGAGTCAAGTACTGGACAATACTACACATATATACTTGTTACTACACTATCACAACACCAGAGTCAAGTACTGGACAATACTACACATATATACTTGTTACTACACTATCACAACACCAGAGTCAAGTACTGGACAATACTACACATATATACTTGTTACTACACTATCACAACACCAGAGTCAAGTACTGGACAATACTACACATACATACTTGTTACTACACTATCACAACACCAGAGTCAAGTACTGGACAATACTACACATATATACTTGTTACTGCACTATTACAACACCAGAGTCAAGTACTGGACAATACTACACATACATACTTGTTACTACACTATCACAACACCAGAGTCAAGTACTGGACAATACTACACATATATACTTGTTACTGCACTATTACAACACCAGAGTCAAGTACTGGACAATACTACACATACATACTTGTTACTACACTATCACAACACCAGAGTCAAGTACTGGACAATACTACACATATATACTTGTTACTGCACTATTACAACACCAGAGTCAAGTACTGGACAATACTACACATACATACTTGTTACTACACTATCACAACACCAGAGTCAAGTACTGGACAATACTACACATATATACTTGTTACTACACTATCACAACACCAGAGTCAAGTACTGGATAATACTACAGATACATACTTGTTACTACTCTATTACAACACCAGAGTCAAGTACTGGACAATACTACACATATATACTTGTTACTACACTATCACAACACCAGAGTCAAGTACTGGACAATACTACACATATATACTTGTTACTACACTATCACAACACCAGAGTCAAGTACTGGACAATACTACACATATATACTTGTTACTACACTATCACAACACCAGAGTCAAGTACTGGACAATACTACATATACATACTTGTTACTACACTATCACAACACCAGAATCAAGTACTGGACAATACTACACATATATACTTGTTACTGCACTATTACAACACCAGAGTCAAGTACTGGACAATACTACACATATATACTTGTTACTACACTATCACAACACCAGAGTCAAGTACTGGACAATACTACACATATATACTTGTTACTACACTATCACAACACCAGAGTCAAGTACTGGACAATACTACACATATATACTTGTTACTACACTATCACAACACCAGAGTCAAGTACTGGACAATACTACATATACATACTTGTTACTACACTATCACAACACCAGAGTCAAGTACTGGACAATACTACACATATATACTTGTTACTGCACTATCACAACACCAGAGTCAAGTACTGGACAATACTACACATACATACTTGTTACTACACTATCACAACACCAGAGTCAAGTACTGGATAATACTACAGATACATACTTGTTACTACTCTATTACAACACCAGAGTCAAGTACTGGACAATACTACACATATATACTTGTTACTACTCTATTACAACACCAGAGTCAAGTACTGGATAATACTACAGATACATACTTGTTACTACTCTATTACAACACCAGAGTCAAGTACTGGACAATACTACACATATATACTTGTTACTACACTATCACAACACCAGAGTCAAGTACTGGACAAAACTACACATATATACTTGTTACTACTCTATTACAACACCAGAGTCAAGTACTGGATAATACTACAGATACATACTTGTTACTACTCTATTAAAACACCAGAGTCAAGTACTGGACAATACTACACATATATACTTGTTACTACACTATCACAACACCAGAGTCAAGTACTGGACAATACTACACATATATACTTGTTACTACACTATCACAACACCAGAGTCAAGTACTGGACAATACTACACATATATACTTGTTACTACACTATCACAACACCAGAGTCAAGTACTGGACAATACTACACATATATACTTGTTACTACACTATCACAACACCAGAGTCAAGTACTGGACAATACTACACATACATACTTGTTACTACACTATCACAACACCAGAGTCAAGTACTGGACAATACTACACATATATACTTGTTACTACACTATCACAACACCAGAGTCAAGTACTGGATAATACTACAGATACATACTTGTTACTACTCTATTACAACACCAGAGTCAAGTACTGGACAATACTACACATATATACTTGTTACTACACTATCACAACACCAGAGTCAAGTACTGGACAATACTACACATATATACTTGTTACTACACTATCACAACACCAGAGTCAAGTACTGGACAATACTACACATATATACTTGTTACTACACTATCACAACACCAGAGTCAAGTACTGGACAATACTACATATACATACTTGTTACTACACTATCACAACACCAGAATCAAGTACTGGACAATACTACACATATATACTTGTTACTGCACTATCACAACACCAGAGTCAAGTACTGGACAATACTACACATACATACTTGTTACTACACTATCACAACACCAGAGTCAAGTACTGGACAATACTACACATATATACTTGTTACTACACTATCACAACACCAGAGTCAAGTACTGGACAATACTACACATACATACTTGTTACTACACTATCACAACACCAGAGTCAAGTACTGGACAATACTACACATATATACTTGTTACTACACTATCACAACACCAGAGTCAAGTACTGGACAATACTACACATATATACTTGTTACTACACTATCACAACACCAGAGTCAAGTACTGGACAATACTACACATATATACTTGTTACTACACTATCACAACACCAGAGTCAAGTACTGGACAATACTACACATACATACTTGTTACTACACTATCACAACACCAGAGTCAAGTACTGGACAATACTACACATATATACTTGTTACTGCACTATTACAACACCAGAGTCAAGTACTGGACAATACTACACATACATACTTGTTACTACACTATCACAACACCAGAGTCAAGTACTGGACAATACTACACATATATACTTGTTACTGCACTATTACAACACCAGAGTCAAGTACTGGACAATACTACACATACATACTTGTTACTACACTATCACAACACCAGAGTCAAGTACTGGACAATACTACACATATATACTTGTTACTGCACTATTACAACACCAGAGTCAAGTACTGGACAATACTACACATACATACTTGTTACTACACTATCACAACACCAGAGTCAAGTACTGGACAATACTACACATATATACTTGTTACTGCACTATTACAACACCAGAGTCAAGTACTGGACAATACTACACATACATACTTGTTACTACACTATCACAACACCAGAGTCAAGTACTGGACAATACTACACATATATACTTGTTACTGCACTATTACAACACCAGAGTCAAGTACTGGACAATACTACACATACATACTTGTTACTACACTATCACTAGATCACGTTCCTCTAAACTCCTCCTCAGGCCTGAGCAACATCATCGGCATCATCGTCTTCATCTCCAGCAACACGGGCGACCCGGGCGACAAGAAGGGCGAGGAC
>NC_141818.1:49349157-49354157 GCF_982586985.1 Callionymus lyra | reverse complement strand
ACACTGATGATACAATAGAGTCACACATCACAACAACAATACACTGATGATACAATAGAGTCACACATCACAACAACACACACACACTGATGATAAAATAGAGTCACACATCACAACAACACACACACACACTGATGATACAATAGAGTCACACATCACAACAACACACACACACTGATGATAAAATAGAGTCACACATCACAACAACACACACACACTAATGATACAATAGACTCACACATCACAACAACACACACACACTAATGATACAATAGACTCACACATCACAACAACACACACACACTAATGATACAATAGAGTCACACATCACAACAACACACACACTGATGACACAATAGAGTCACACATCTCAACAACACACACACTGATGATACAATAGAGTCACACATCACAACAACAACACACTGATGATACAATAGAGTCACACATCACAACAACACACACACACTGATGATAAAATAGAGTCACACATCACAACAACACACACACTGATGATACAATAGAGTCGAACACATCACAACAACAACACACTGATGATACAATAGAGTCACACATCACAACAACACACACACACTGATGACACAATAGACTCACACATCACAACAACACACACACACTAATGATACAATAGAGTCACACATCACAACAACACACACACACTAATGATACAATAGAGTCACACATCACAACAACACACACACACTGATGATACAATAGACTCACACATCACAACAACACACACACACTGATGATACAATAGACTCACACATCACAACAACACACACACACTGATGATACAATAGACTCACACATCACAACAACACACACACTGATTATACAATAGACTCACACATCACAACAACACACACACTGATGATACAATAGAGTCACACATCACAACAACACACACACTGATGATACAATAGAGTCACACATCACAACAACACACACACTGATGATACAATAGAGTCACACATCACAACAACACACACACTGATTATACAATAGAGTCACACATCACAACAACACACACTGAAGAAAAACGTCATACTTGAAGTTGAATAGACGTGAATTCCAAACATGTTCAGGGTTTTGTCTTTTGAACCAAAATACTCTGGTATGAAGTTGTAAAGATATTTGTGACCAGTTCAGTCAGGAGGTCGGAGGTCAGGAGGTCAAAGGTCGACCTCACATTTGTCAGTTGAATCATGTGTGAGGTCATCAGTTCCATCTCTTCATTGAACAACATGTGATGAGGTAGAAGAACACGATCCTGTGGCTCGAGCTCTGTTGGTTTGGTCTGGAGTCACATTTATTACTTTTGAATTATTGTCATTAGAAAATCGAACTCTATGTGCAAAAAATCAAATCAATATAACCAATTTTTTTTCAAATAACCAGTCCAGGCTCCTTGAGTTGCAAGCTCGATAGATTTTGCTCTTCTTCGTTCTTCCTCAAGGTTTCGGACTTCCTCTTGGATCAAAGCTCTCTTCTCCCTAGGAGTGGACTTTGACCACTGCTGAAAATGTGATGAACCCAGCCCCTGTCTACCCGTGAAAGGGTTCCCAATGATGTCTTTGGTCCTTAGAGAACATTCTGCCTGGGTAATTGTTGCCCACTTGCGGCCAGATCTTGTTCTGACTCCTGCTTCCCTGGTGAGTTGATCTTGAGAGTCCCGGTATGTCAGGGACAGTCTGCACTTGGCAACTTTGAACTCTTCCACCACAGCTGTAAAGCTTGGGGGTATTCCTAACCATCTACGAAGGTGTTTGTTGAACTTCCTCTCCATTGCTTCAACAGATGACAGGGGCACCTCGTACACGGTAAGAAGACACATGAGTCTAGGCCATGTTGGTATATCCAGCACTTGTACTTTCCAGGCAGGCCAGACTTATCAATCTTATACAGCCAATCCTCAACTTGCTTTACGGTGCTGGAGATGCTGTTCTTGTCTGACAGGGAATCATCATACCACTTTCCAAGGCATTTTATTGGGTTTCCCTGGATGTTAGGGATCACTTCCCCTTGAACAAGTAGCTCAAACCTTCCAGTCGTTTGGCCCTTTTGGATCACCAGGCTCCTTGATTTCTTGGGCTTGAAGACCATCTTTGCCCAGGTGGCCATACGATCCAGTTCTGCCAGGACACATCTTGCCTGCACGTGAGTTGGTGTTATCACGGTAAGGTCATCCATGAATGCCCCTATCACCGGCTGTTGACAACCTGCAGCGGTCTTTGGCCCTCTTGCCTTTACACTTGCTGCTGTGATGATAAGGTTCATTCCCATGATGAACAAAATGGGAGAGATTGTGCATCCTGTCACTATGCCTTTCTCTACTGGCTGCCACTTTTTTGTAAACTTAGCAGACTGGAATCTAAGCTTGATGTCTCTCAAGTAGCTGGTGATCATGCCCTGGATGTTATGTGGGATGTGGTAGTAGTCCAAAGCCACTTGGATCAAGTTGTGGGGAATAGACCCATATGCGACCGCAAAGTCAAGCCAGACAACCATTAAGCTGCCTTTCTTCTTCTTTGCTTCCTGAATGAGTTGGCTGAGGATCCCTGTATGCTCCAATCACCCGGGGAACCCTTCGATACCGCCCTTCTGAATAGAAGTGTTAATATATCCATTTTGGGTCATTTAGCTGCTTATTCTTCTGGCAAGCACAGAAAAGAAAATCTTTCCCTCCACACTAAGTAGGAAGATAGTTCGGAAATCACCAAATCACCTGCGTAAGCCTCCACAGCCTTCGGAGGAGCTTGGGGTATTTCTTGTATACTTTGTACGGTAAACCACTGGGACCTGGGGCAGAAGATGATCTTGCGTGCTTGACAACCTCTTGAACCTCTCTGCATGATGGACACTCTGTGCTAAGGGGTGTGGTAGGTAGGTTGGTGATAGCAAGCCCATGGTTTCCTTCCAAGGCTTTCTCTCTTGAAGGGTCAGTAAATATCTCCTCCACAGACTGCTCCACCTCCTCTTTGGAACTTGATAGAGTCCCAGACCTCACCTCCCCATGATGTGATTTTGTGAAGCAGTAGGGGTCCTTTATAAACTGGGCTCATGCAGCTTCCTGCTTCTTCCGCCGCTGTTTGAACCTCTCAGCTCTTCTTATCCTGATGAGCTGTTCACAGAGACTGGCAGTCAGCTCCTTTATTCCTTCCTTCTCTCCTGCACTAGCCTAGGTCTTAATCTCCTTCCTAAGTTGTTTGATCTTTCTTTCTCTTCTGTTTTCATTTCTTTCTGGTCTTTCTTTCTACTCTTTTCTGAGCATGGTTCCAAACCGTTCTTTTGCCATGTTGTAGGTAATGGCTGTCAGTGAATCCACCTTCCTTTCTGCTGATCCAGCTTGAACTGCTCCAAGCACCTTGTCCAGATCTTCATCTAACATGGACCAGTCGTTTTTATCACTCGACTTGGGCCACTTGATTCTTTCCCTCGTTGGCTGGGGTGGGCTTTCTGGAGTGGTGTTAGAGGCTCTACTTGTGTGCGCTTGGGGGATGGCCGGCACTGAGAGATCACTAGGACTGTGGTGTGCTTCCTGCCTAGAATTCTCCTGCGTCTCACCAGATGAGAGATCTGAGCGGTGTGCTTGCATCCGTCCCTCTCCGCACTTGGACTTGCTCTGGTGTATTTTGAGCCCTCTTGTACTTTTGCAGATCCTTCCTCAACTGCATTTTACTTCTGGTACCTCCCCGGTCAAGGTGGTTTGCCTGAGCCTTCTCTGCATCTGTGTCACTGTCCGAGTCGTAGCCATTGAATCTCATCCTCCCCCCCTTTCGGGAGGCTCTGGGGGTATTGCTCTTTTGTCGATTCTGTAGTTGCTTGGTGCCCTCTTACGAGTGCTGCTGGCCCCTGTTACCCCGCCTGTCTTTCCTGGAGGTCAGCTGACTCTCCAGCGTCACCGACCTTCCTCGGTTGCCATCCAGACTTTCCTGGAAGTCACTGGTTACCCAGGGAGTTCAGTTGCATAATACATCTGGGATGCTAGTATACACCCATTTCTAATGGGTGAATCCTTGGCCTGGGAGAGAGGTCATCAGGTGGTCCCCAACCTTCACTGGGCGTTTCGACCCTTAACCACAACACCCTCTAGTTGGTGGGTCTGCAGTGACTGGCCAAGTCACTGCCTCTCTCCCCAGGCTTCCAGCTTGTGTTCTCTCCAGCGCCAGAGCCAACAGGAGGCTCTTTCTTACGCTTCTCCCAGCCTGTGAACTGCTGCTTTTCTTAAGTGGCCTCTCAGTCCAGCCTTGGTCAATAGATCCCACACTGATTGAGCTGGGAACCCTCGACATCTCACTTCCACCGTCATCAGCCATGCTTTCCACCCATTATCCCGGCAGTCAAACAATTTTCAACTATAATTAAACAATTTTCAACTATAATCAAACAATTTTCAATTATAATCAAACATTTTCAACTAGAATCAAACAATTTTCAACGATAACACAATTTTCAACTATAATCAAACAATTTTCAACTATAATCAAACAATTTTCAACTATAATCAAACAATTTTATACAAAAAGTCTTCCTTAGGAATAACAACATGGCACGAAAAGTTTTGGTCAATTTGTCGCAGCATCTGAAGCATCCGCGACTGTCACCGGATCAGAGGCCAGCTGGACTTCTTGAATCACCAGAGACATTTATAGCTGCAGTTCTGCCCCACCCCTGAACACACACACACACACACTCCTCACACACACACACACTTTCACACACACACTCCTCACACACACACACACTTTCACACACACACTCCTCAACCACACACTCACAGTCTCCGAAGGTCTGGACCTGCAGGTCTTTCCTTGTGACTCGAGTGGTAAAGTGGGATCTGAACCTCCCGAGGAAGGAACCGTGACCAAGAACTGTGACGAGGAACCGTGACCAAGAACCGCGAGGAAGAACCCAGAGGAAGATCATGCACAAGCGCACCAAGATCAAGGTGGCCATCTTCGTGCTGCTGGTGGGGA